>NC_051232.1:20597938-20897938 GCF_015220715.1 Pygocentrus nattereri
AAAGACACGAGCGCATTCATACAGGAGAGAAACCGTATCAGTGTGCAGAGTGCGGAATGAATTTTAATCAAAAAAGTAATCTCCAGGCACACCAGCGGATTCACACAGGAGAGAAGCCGTATCAGTGCTCAGAGTGCGGGAAGAGCTTTACTGACAGGCGTAACCTCCAAAATCACCAACGAATTCACACCGGAGAAAAGCCCTACTACTGTTCAGAGTGTGGGAAAAGCTTTATAGCCAGATGCAATCTCCAAAATCACCAACGTATTCACACAGGAAAGAAACCGTATGAGTGCTCAGAGTGCGGGAAGAGCTTCATTGCCAGATGTAACTTTCAAAGACACCAGCGCATTCACACAGGAGAGAAACCGTATCGCTGCTTAGAGTGTGGAAAGAGTTTTACCGACAAGCGTAATCTCCAGCAGCACCAGCGCATTCACACAGGAGAGAAAAACTATCGCTGCATGAATTGCAGGAAGAGTTTTATTAACCGACGTAATCTCCAAAGACACCAGCGTGTTCACACAGGAGAGAAACCCTATTACTGTTCAGAGTGTGGAATGAATTTTGCTGTGCAGAGCAGCTTCCAAAGACACCAGCGTATTCACACAGGAGAGAAACCGTATCAGTGCTCAGAGTGTGGAAGGAGTTTTTCGCAAGGTGATGCCCTCAAAAAACACCAGCGTGTTCACACTGAAAAGAAAGCTGGACAGGGCTAGCAGGGGTTAGACATCTACGCTGGGTTTTAACTTCTTAAGCTCTCAACCCAATTTACTTGCTCTTTTGAAATGTCATGCCTTTTTAATGTTTCTTTTTTTGGAGTTTATGCTGTTTGTATTTGTTTTGTTTGTGCCTCTGTTTTCCAAGTCCAGGGAGTTCTCAGCATTATGCTTCGATCCTGTGTCTGTGTCGTGTCTTCACCTCATCCTCACTTTCTCTGGTCCATGATCCAGTCCTCGTTTTTAAGATCATCTGCTGTTGTGATGGAGAAGGAACCACAGAGGCCTCCTCTGATCCACTGGCTCGCTTCCTTCGGCTTGTTTGTTCCATTGACTATTCCATTTTGATTGCTCTCAGACTATTTAGTTTCTGACCCTGCTTTGTTACTTGACTTTGTGATTTAGCGTAGGCCCTTTTAAACCTGTTTTCTTTGCGATTGATTTTTTTTTCTGAATTCTATCAGTTGGCCAAACCTGAAATTAGTGTCTTTGCTTGTAAATTTGTACATGTTGTTGTTGTTATTGTTGTTGTTATTGCTATTATTATTGTAGTTGTTATTATTATACATTACATACACATGTAAAACGCACCACACCGTTCTTTTATAGCCTGACTTTAGACTGGTTGTAAGATTGGGGGCTTATTCATTTTTTCCCCCTTTTGTTTTGCTGGATGTTTGTCGAATTTTCGGGGTGTTGTCTCTTCAGGCTGGCAGTTTTCTATTTTCCAGAGGAACAGCTGTATTCTTTATTGATAATGGCTCAACTTCACTGTCTTTGTACAACATATTGAACAGCTTCATTTAGGTTGTAAAGCAGAACCACATTTGGTTGCTGACTTACTGGATATTGAAACTCCTTTAGAAACTGAGTTTCTTAATGAGGTGATTCTATCTGAGAGGGAGGGGTTCTCCAGCTGTTTCTTCAGGTCATGCTCTGGGTACAAATGCAGTGGAGGTTGTGGGTGACTCAGAGCATGGGACATGCATAGATCCCAGTGATTCCTGCTTTCTTGGATAGATCCGCTGTTGGATATTTGGCTAAAAGAGTTGGAAATCAAATATCAAGGGCATGAGACACTGCTTCTTTGTGCGCAGGCATGTTCAAATTGAAGTTAAGGAAGAAGTCGCTCTAAAGAGGTTGAGTTTAGAAAAGCCTGTACCTCTCCGTTGGACGTTTGGCTCTCCTGCGGCACTCTCTTCAGTGTTCAGGATGCTGCCTTGCTCGCTGTGCCAAGCCTCACTTTCTTCAGATTCCTGCCACTCCCAAGGATGTAAGTAGCACTTCCAGTTTAGATGCCAGTGGACATCTATCTTTAAGAGTCTCAAAGAGTCTTTGAGAGTATCCTACTTAAAAGGGGCCTAAGAGTTTGTTATTGTGGTGCACTTAGTTGAGAAAACTCAAGAACTTTGTTCTTCTCTCACTTTGGAGTAGGGTTTTGACACCAACATGCTTCTAGAGCTTAGAAAATAGTGCCTGAAGCCTATAGGCAGTATTTCAGACATTTGTCCAAAAAAACCCATCCAGATAGATCTAAATGCTTTTTGGAGTTTGCCTCATAGAATTTATTTTTTGACAAAAAACTTCCTCCTAGTCAACAACAGCTATTTCCTCTTTTAAGGTCGTGAATAATTTTTATTGTCATGAGCAAGGCCACGTGTGCTGTGGTTATTCTGCCGTCTAACAAAGTTTTGAACCTTCAGCCAACTTCTTTGTCTAGTGTTGAATATGTTTTTATTTTTGTTGTCCAAGGCTATAATTTATAGCATATATATTATAGCATAATTTATGTTGTCCAAGGCTACAATTTATAGAACACAGGTGCTGCCCATGTGTTTATTTTGAATAGTATGCATTCTGGTTGTGACATGTTTGTGCAAAGAACTTAAAATTTTTTAACATAATATGTTTCTTAGTACTGATGGTTTTGCTGTTAACATAGAAATTGAGACCTGTTCTAATTTATATTAGCAGGGTTTATTTTTTTCAGAGGAAACAACCTTGCTGTGTTCATGTTATCAGAAGTGGTTTGTGTACCTACCGGCAATTCTATTAAACCTGTATCTGAAGATTTACCTGGCAAATTTGCAAATACTCTTGACTTGTCTTTTAGAGCCCCTAACCAACCTGCAAAGAGTGCAAGAAAGAGTGTAAACCACCTAATTTAGATATTACCTCACCCACTGATTATAATCGCTTCATACTGTGACCAGGACCAGCTCAGAATGTTGAAACCTCAAACCTTGCCCATTGTTTTAATTCAGTGGTACTGATGAGAAAATGGGACACCTGGGATGGCATTAACCAAGTGGTTGTTCAGCAAATCCTAATAATTTTCTTGGTGCTGCATTTAGTTTGATATAGCCCACAACTGCCAATCCTGCCAGCTTGTTGGAAAGCCAAATCAGGTCATGTCTTCAGCTGATCTCCATCCCATACCTGCAATAATGAACCTTTTGTATAATGAAGGCTTTTAGTTGATTTATGTAGGTTCTTTGGGGGAACAGCAGCAATTTCACGTTGGATGTTTTCTTTCAAATCTTCCACAGTGCGAGGCTTGCTCCAATAGACAATAGACCCCAAAGGAAGAACTCTGGTTCTGTCAGATCCAGCGACCTTGGTGGCCAAAGCTCCTTTGAAATGAACCTGTTGCAGAAGAAGGACTCAATTTCTGCCATGCTCTTTGCTGATGTGTGATATGTTGCTCCATCTTGCTGGAAGTAACCTTCTGTTAATGCACAATCATCCAGTTGATTCACGAAACTGGTCAGAAATGTCCAGGTACACATTGGTGTTTACGGTGGTATCAAAAAAAATGGGGCCTATGAGACATCACGAGACATTGTGCATCATACACTGACTTTTTGATCATGGAGTGGTCTTTGGTGAGTGGCAAAGGGATTTTCAGTGGCCCACACAAGGGTGTTTTGTGTGTTAACCCGACAAATAAAACCACGCCTCATCCGAGAACCTTGTATTCCTTTGCTGTCCCTCACAAATGCCTGGAACTAATGACTGTATCTGACTCTTTTCTCCATATCACTTGCTTTTAAGCTCCTGAACGACGGTGATACGATACACGTTGCAGTTTTGCCCTTTTTGCAGTTCTCTGACATGTGGAATAAGACCTCTCAATCTCCTGTGCTGGGCGTCCCAAAGGTTTCATAGGTGATTGCTGCAAACAAAGTTCCGTGTCATCGATTGTGTCCTGCGACATTTTCTGACGACCTCTGCCATGAGAAGGACTCAATGACCATGTCGTTTCCAGTTTCCGTACCATCTTTTGAATAATATTTTTTGTGGGTACCCGTTAGGTTCACACTAGCCTCTGTTTACATGCACTTAATAGTCCAGTCATCACCAAATTTATTTGTTATCGGACCATTCATGAAACCAGCATAGTCTTTTTACTTTTATGGCATTTGGCTCACGCTCTTATCCAGAGCGACTTACAATTTGATCATTTTACACAGGCAGGCCAAGGCGGTGTTAGGAGTCTTGCCCAAGGACTCTTATTGGTATAGTGTAGGGTGTTTGCCCAGGTGGGGATTGAACCCCAGTCTACAGTGTAGAAGGCAGAGGTGTTAACCACTACACTATCCCAACCATAGTCCAATTTCTTATATCAGATTAAGGCCTAGAATGCTGGTTTTTAAGTGGGCAATGCCAATTTTCACTGACTGAGAGAAACTGGAAGCTGCTTTAAACTCTACACACCATATCCTACTGTTAATAAATTGCATGGATTTATAGAACGGTTTGTGATATTGTTAATAATTAATTGTTTATTTCAATATTTGTATTTTATTGTATTCCATTTATTCTGTGATTTTACGCATCGCTGCACAGCCAGCAGTTTGTTCTCCAGCTCCTTACACAGACCAACTAACAGATTGGGAATTTAGTGTAGTCTCATCTTCAGCATCTGACCAAATCAGCTGTCAGTCAAATGTGATCTTAACAGTGTCCATATTCTGTTTGTGGCAAAGTAAGAAGTAAAAACGTTCAAATGGCTTGAGCGTCTCCTACAGATGTCAGTCGTTGCTTAGCAATGGTGTCTCATCGGAGTGATGTAGTGTTTGTGAAGAACCTGTGACGTTATGGTGAAATAACACCACAGTTAGAATGCCTCTCAACCAATCAGCTTGCGTGGCCGGAACTAACTGTTGTATAAATTTTATCACTGCAGACCGTGACTGAGAATGCATATGTGAGAAAGCATGTGAACTTGAAAGAGGTGGATTAATTATCTGAACATCCAATGTCCCAAATGCCTTAGGAGGAAAAAACTACAAGTAAAAACACTTAGTAGTTTATTTATTAGTTTATTATTATGATTTGGGGCTTAAACTTGGATTTTCTGTAAAGCTGCTTTATGACAAAGCATGTTGTGTGTAAAAAAAATAAAAATAAATAAATAAAAAAGCACTTTATGCAAAATGACAAAAATAAATGCTTTGTTTTTAACCTCTGTTTTTACCTAGTGACAGTACATTTTCACCTGTCTAGGTGCTTCTACTATACTGTAAATGGAATATCACATAATAAACTGTGCTCACTTAAAACTTTACTGCATTGTTCTGTAATGATTTACAAGTGAAATAAATGATTTGAAATCCGATGAACCTTTTTAAATAATCAGGTAGAAGTCTGAAATGACGGCGAGAAAAAAAGAAGGAAACTTGGAGATCAGTAAAAAGATGGGACAGGATGAAAAAGCATGGAAGAATTCAGAGAGCAGACTAAATCAGGGAGAAAGGCTCATAGCACATTCCTTTCCTGACTACGGAATGGGCCAAGCCCAACTCTAATTTTTAAAATTAAAGCTAGTTCTGTTAATAGTTGTTAATCAGTCAACCCAATGTGATTAAATGTTGTGTTACTGTATGCAGGATTTAACTGTATTCAAACAGGATGTAGTCAAAACAGTTCCTAACTGTGCTCCAATGTCAAGACCAATGGGTTGGCAACATACAACCCCAATTCCAATGAAGTTGGGACGCTGTGTAGAACATAAATAAAAACAGAATACGATGATTTGCAAATCCTTTTCAACCTATATTCAATTGAATACACTACAAAGACAAGATATTTAATGTTCTTTATTGTTTTTTGCAAATCTTCACTCATTTTGAATTGCAGATGGGCTATTCCCATTCTCCTGGAAAAGAATACTGCTACCCCTGCACTACGATTGGACCCATGGCTGAGCACATACTTCCCATCTCGCCACATACCCTACTTCACCTCGTTCTCCCTATTGCTGTGAGTTTCTTGAAGAAAAAAGACATCAACATTTTTAGATTTAACAAACTCAGCTAACACAGCCCTTCTGCTCCCCTCTCTGCCCCATTGATATTTTAGGAGGCAATTCTTAATATATTCAAAGATAGAAAAGGACAGAAATGCAAAAGAAGGAAATCAGCCTCAGTGGCTTAGTCACTTCACTTTTGTTTAACAGGGGCTTTTCCCCTCTGCAGCTTCGACAGGATTTTCTTCAGACAGAATCTCTTTTGCTTGTGCAACTCAGCAAAGTGAGCAGTTCTATTAATTTTCGTCACAGAAGCTACAAACCTACACCAAGAAAGAAATCAGCAACCTTCACTACCTTTCCAAAAGAACACGTTTGTCTTGTACTGTATAAAGACAAGAAGGCACTAGGTCAGAAATGTCAGAAAAAGCATCCTCATTCTCCCCTTCCAGTGTCACTGGTATATTCAGTCGCCACAGACTCCCCAACAGCTCCTTCCCCACTTCTTACAGCTTCCACATGTGCAGATAAAGCATTATCACGTTCACCCTCTCCTACATGTTCCTCTAAAGAAGCCGGAGACCCATCATGATCTACAGCATCTGCCCATAAACAGGGGCACATTTAAAATTGTGACCTTAACTGTCGAAAAGACCAACAGAGCTACTGCGTAAAACTCTCCACTTGCCGTAATTCCAGGCTCGATTAATCGGTCAGCCAGTGTCTTCTTCTTAAACACCCCCATGGCCTTGCAAATGTTCTTGCATCATACTAAACATCCTACTGACAGCAAAACCTCCCCCACCACTACATCGGGCCTTGATTCGCTCTGCACCCTGTGACAGAGTGAGAGGGGCTGGGCACTACCGCTCAGGCCAGTCCCACACCCAGTCTAACTTTGAAGCCCCTGAAAAGTGGTCAGCATTGGTTTTGAGTTGTTCTGCATATTTGGAGTAAAAATAAAATTAAATGATGCAACCTGAGCTTATCAAGGTGCTGAGATGCTCCGATTGAGCTCCTGACCTGGAAAGACGATTCAGGCTGTAAGATATTTTCGGGCTTAAAATCAACAAATAATTATGTAGGCCCAGCCTTAGTGACTGCTTTGACATGACTGCTAAAAGTGAGCTCCATTGGTACACTAAGGGTATGAGCTTGTTCTTTTCAAATCCACAGCTACTCTGTGCCTCTCAGGGCTACTAAGCGTACCATAGCTGATAGATGATGGCCACTTCAGTTCAGTGCTTTGTCTTAAACCATTTTTGGTTGCTTTTTGGTGTATGCTTTGCATCACTGTCTGGTGAAAGACCCATGACCTCTGACAGAGACAGAACTGAATAGGCCCTACGCTGCACTTCAAAACCATATGGTAGTGTTTGGATTTCAAGATGCAATTAATATACTGAAGGCAGATGGTGCCAGAAGCAGCAAAAGAGCCCCAAGACATCTGTGAACCTCCTTCGTGTTTGATCACAGTGTCCTTTCATTTAAAGGTCTCATTTTGCTTTTTGGTCTTAACGGTCTGCCGAACATTCCCCCAGATTACCAAGATTTTATCCTTCTAAGGTTACATTTTGCAGATTGTTGTCTTTCTTTTTATGTCTCTGGCTGCATACAGAAACCCTGAAAGTTACAGCTTTTGTGACAGGTCAGTCTCTGTCTGCCACGGGCAGGGGCCCTGTCACCAATTCTGGGGTCAGACCCAATGCCACCACTAGATGGGAGCAGACAGCCACCTTTAGGTAATTAGAGACAACCGGTCACACCGGTGTTCAGCTCTACTTCAGAGTGGCTCTTCGTTTCAAGTCTCTCAGTTTAATCCTGATCCTTTTAAGTCTAAACGTTCAGTTTAGTTTTTAAGTGGTTGGGAAGTTGAGTTGGTTGTGCATGTGTCAGTTACCCTCTAGGCCATGGTTCAATCCCAGCATGGGGGTGTTTCTTTCTCTTCTTTCGAGTAGTTTTAATAAAGGTTTCTGCCTGGCACCTCGGGCCGGAATTTACAGGCTTTTAGGTAAACTCATTTTCCATTTATGGAACCATAGAAAAAAAATCTGTTTTGAATTTGGTGCTTCCGTGATGGCATGAAAACCAGTATTGTTACTGTATACATACATATCTGCCTGTTGATTCTACAGGCATTCAGCCACACCTATCCACACTGGAGTTACAAAGAATGTTTCAGCCTGGACTGAAACAGAAAACAAGGCAACCAATCAGAATACATTTACATTTACAGCATTTAGCAGACGCTCTTATCCAGAGCGACTTACAAGAAGTGCTTTGTCTATCTAGAGAAAGTATCTTTGCTAGTTATCAATAGGTTAGAGAAAAAGACAGTCCTGAGCTCAGATACTGCTAGAAACAAATGTCACTGCAGACACCAAGAGAAAAAGAAAGAGTTGAACGCAGAACTCTGTGCCATTCAATGCAATACAATAACAATAAGATACAATACAATACAATACAATAAACTACAATACATAAATAAAAATAAAATAAGTGCAGCTTATAATTCAGTGCTCATTTAAGTGCTGTGTGAAGAGATGAGTCTTCAGTCTACGTCTGAAGACAGCAAGAGACTCTGCTGTTCGGACAGCCAGTGGGAGTTCATTCCACCACCTGGGTGCCAGTACAGAGAACATTCTCGACGCTTGTAGAGCTCATGTACACATCTCTCTTAAAGACAGTAACAAATGCAGCCTGTTTGACCTCTAGAATTAAAGAGAGGGTGGAAAATTATCATGTAAAAAAAAGAAATAAGACCATTTTGGTACTTGACTCATTTTATGGAAACAATCCATTTTATTGACCCTAGTGTTTACAGATATATTACACTGAAAAGCATGTTAGGGTTACAGTTCATATCTCAAAATAAAACAATACGTTACTTTAATAATGGCACTTTCTTGAGTGTCAATTTAACAATACTGGTTTTCAAATCAATTATATAGAATTCCAAGCACCACAGAAGTGTTTCCTCACAGTTGTGTGTAAAGGGTGAGGCCTTGTGAGGGTTTGTCTGCAATTTTAACTGCAATAATCTATACAAGACTATGAAACATATGATATAAATGACAAGGAAAACAAATGCCAAATATTACGAAATATAAAATTAAAGTTGTGGAGTCATGTTACTGCATAACAAAAAATCTCTTATTTTGATTTCTCTAGCCAAATTTCCCTCCCCCCCACTGTAAATGGATAAGCCACTTGGGAGTCCAGAATCTAATTCAAAAATGTGTCCAGGGGTTTTCATATCTGTATTTTCCCTAATGCCCCAGAATCACTAAATTCATACACAAACCAAAAGAATAAGCAAGAAAAAATACATGCAAATATAAAAATATGATTATTAAAAAATGGTCAAACACCAGGTAGAACAGCTAACGTCATCATCGTTAACCGCAGGTCCAGATGGGGTCGCAGTAGCAGTTGAAAGAGCAGAGAATCCCAGGCGACCCTGTCCCCTACAACTTCCTCCAGCTCGTTCCTGGGGACCCCAAGCCGCTCCCAGGCCAACTTGGAGATATAATCCCTCCAGCGGGTCCTAGGACGACCCCGGGGTCTTGTCCCGGTAGGCCGTGCCTGGTACACCCCCACAGGGAGGTGTCCAGGCAGCATCCGAATCAGATGCCCAAACCACCTCAGCTGGCTCCTCTCAATGAGAAGGAGTAGCGGTTCTACTCTGAGCTCCTCCCGGATGGCCGAGTTCCTCACCCTATCAAATAGTGTAGCCCGCCACCCTGCGAAGAAAGCTCATTTCTGCCGCTTGTATTCGGAATCTTGTTCTTTCAGTCATTACCCACAGCTCATGACCATAGGTGAGGGTCGGGATGTAGACTAACTGGTAAACAAAGAGCCTCTTCGCCACTGCAGTCCGGTACAGTGACCACATTACCGCTGCCGCCTGTCCCAGCCTGCGGCCGATCTCACGATCCCTTGTCCCATCACTCGTGAACAAGACCCCAAGATACTTAAACTCCTCCACCAGGGGCAGGTCCTTTCCCCTTACCTGGAGTGGGCATGCCATAACATAACATTTGATACAATTCAAACAGATTTTGTTAACATGACATCTGTAGTATAGTTTTGGCTGAGCTTCTGAATAAAAAGTCTGGAAAAATGCAGCTGCTGTTGTTTACGTTGGGTGGCTTAGTAACAACATATTAAAACCAAGCCCAGCATGGTTTCTCAAAAGTATCTAAACACAAAGATGTTTCTTAAATGGCAAAAAATTGCTGTTGGGAAATTAGGCCCCTGCTGTGGACATAGTGTATTTTTACTTGACCCGCCCTCACGGTGAGCTGTTTATATGCTTCTAAACAGTGCTGTATTACAGCTGCTAAGAGGGTGATTACAATAAGATCGTGTTTTACCCACCCAGCCAACATCAATTTAACATCTTACATCAAGTAATACTCTTACAAATCAACAACTTATTAACAAATGGAAAAATATCTGTTATAAATCCCTGACACTGAACTGTCATGGTCAGATTCATCCAAAACAAAAAATGGCTGGCAGGGTTTTAAAATGGTCCACACGAAAACAATGCCATTAACCTCTACTGCGGTTTGACTCCGTCTATGCCTCTTCAGTTTTCTTTCTTCTGTGAACACGCTGGTGTTTTTTGAGGGAACCACTGTGTGAAAAACTCTTCCCACACTCTGAGCACTGATACGGTTTCTCTCCTGTGTGAATGCGCTCATGTTTTTGGAGACTGCTCTGCAGAGTGAAACTCATTCCACACTCCGAACAGTAATACGGTTTTTCCCCTGTGTGAATGCGTTGGTGTCCTTGGAGAACACTCTTCTGATTAAAACTCCTTCCGCACTCTGAACAGTAATACGGCTTCTCTCCTGTGTGAATGCGCTGGTGTGTTTGGAGATAAGTCTGTGCAGTGAAACTCTTCCCACACTCTGAACACTGGTAGGGTTTCTCTCCTGTGTGGATGCGCTGGTGCACTTGGAAACTGCTCTGTGCAGTAAAGCATTTCCCACACACTAAGCACCGATACGGCTTCTGTCCCGTGTGAATGCGCTGGTGAACTTGGAGATGACACTTTTGATTAAAATTCCTTCCGCACTCTGAACAGCGATATGGTTTCACTCCTGTGTGAATGCGCTGGTGTGTTTGGAGATTACTTTGTACAGTAAAGCATTTCCCGCACTCTAAGCATTGATACGGCTTCTCTCCTGTATGAGTGTGCTGGTGTCTTCTAAGATGACTCTGTACAGCAAAACTTCTGCCACAAACCAAACACTGATATGGTTTCTCTCCTGTATGAATGTGTTGGTGTCTTTGAAGATGGCTCTGTATAGTAAAACATTTCCCACATTCTAAGCATTGAAACGGCTTCTGTCCTGTATGGATGTGCAAGTGTCTCTGGAGATGACTCTGTAGAGTAAAAAACTTCCCGCACTCTAAACACTGATGCGGTTTCTCTCCCGTGTGAATGCGCTGGTGTCTTTGGAGATTACTCTGTGCAGTAAAACTCCTGCCACACTCTAAGCATTGATACGGCTTCTCTCCTGTGTGAACACGCTGGTGTCTTTGGAGATGACTTCTGTCGATAAAACTCTTTCCACACTCCAAGCAGTGGTGATTCCTCTCTTTGCTGGAATTTTTCTGCATTTGTACTGAGAGATGTGTTAGTTTGGAGAGAATCAGATGACGTTTGCTGAGCACCAGAGCTTCTTCTCGATACTACACTCGCATTAAATCTCTCCCAGTTTTAGAAGTATTTCTCGCACCCTAAAAAAAAAGAGAAAAAACTTTAAGAAATGTCTGACAAACACGGATTCATCAGGGACTAAAATAGTCAAGTGGAAAACATCTGTATCAGGTGCTGACAGTTTTGCAAATGATGACTTTTAATATACAAGATATATTAGAAAAGCTTATTTCTTTTAAACTGCTTAAGCAGCCAAACCTGCCAGTAACGTTTAGCCAAGTTCTTGCCAGGACACAACCCTCGTTACAAGCGCCCACAGCTTACAGCACAGGAGGGGCTGAATCATTCACAGCTTTACTGCACACAGTAAAGGACTGGACACCCACCAGAACTGTAGTTCACCTCATATCTCCGATGACTTATGGCAGACACTTAATGGAATAATTCAAAACTTCTACTTACCTGAGGTCCAGGGGTATCCAGGTGAGCTGGGATCCAGGCTGCAGGCACCTGTAAAAGAGAAAACAGAAAAAATAAAAAAGGCTAGCTTATCAGTACAGTTTATATGTTGAATGTGCACATGTGTATGGAGAGAAATTGCCATAGTATGTATGTATGTATGTATGTATGTATGTATGTATGTAATACATTCACAGCCTCAGATCTATCAGAGCAGCACTGCACTAGAAATGACTTCTGGATGCGGACTGAGGCACATCTTCACTGGTGGTTTTGGATAGTAAATTAAAACGGCTATATTTATGTTGTAGTCATTCATCTACAATGAACCATTTCACATCAAACCACGCTGAATGACTCTTTACATCTCAAGGAGTGATGTTGAAACTTGGAAAATTGGTGGAATTCCCCTTTAGTGTAAAAGGTAAAAGACTACCGCTGCAGGTTCAAGTGCCTTTGCAATATTTACAAACGACTAATCAAAAATAATTAATGAAGCACTTCAAAATAAACCCAAAGCGGTATCACTGGCGTCCCAAACTCACTCAATACGATCACTAGCGTTATACACACAGCTCAGTCTGTAATAGGCAGTTATTCACCCCGAGTTCAGCCTCGTCTTAGTAACAGACTTTACAATAACATCCCTGAGCTCGGACCTGCCTGGCAGCTGACGCACCTTATAAAGCTCAGTTTAAACAGCCCTGCAGTTACACCATGTTCGCTCCAGCGGCTCGGCTTTGCTCTCCAACAGCCCCGGTGTCCTCCTTTTAGCGCTCAGCTTCAGCAAAAAGAGAGAAATCTGTAAAATCCAACTTCTACAGCGAACTGCCGGCAGGCACCAACGAGACCAACCGAGACGTCAACAACCCAAGCCTGTGTCCCCTTAATGGCTGCCTTCAAATTAAAAGTCCCCTACCTGCACTCTTCAACCCCGCCGGCTACACCACGAAAAGAGCAAAATGGTGACTAACTACACTTTTGTACGATCTTCGTTCTGTGTTACTCTATATAAGGACTCGTTCTGCTCATAGAAGCTGCCCGAGAACCCAAATAACACAGTACATAGTGAAGAGCGCTAGTACTGTTGTTCAGTTAGTTAATTAGCTTCGTGATATTAATCTGTGAAAATTCCGATAATGTGCAACACATTTTACGTTTAAACTCCCACAATATACAGATCAAATCTTTGGTTATTGCTAGCTGAGTTCAAGGCCCTAGATCAACCGCTTAAGTAGTTTATTCGAAAACATTAAAGAATATTTCAACAAAAAAATAGTGTTGATTACCTAAAATGTAAAGTATTATATGCACTATTATTTAAAAAAAATGATATTAGAAAATGTGTTAATGTACTCTTCATCTGTGTAAACATCCCATTTAAAGAAATAATCTGAGGCACATAATAGACTTTTAACTAAACTTTTTTTCTGGTCATTAATTATTTAGAGAGGATTTGTTAATGAAAAGCAAAATAAAATTGTGACAGGTCAGTCACCCCGACGCCCATCCTGGGGTCAGATCCAGTGCCACCAATAGACGGCAGCAGAGAGCAGAGCATGCTTGTGTAGCTGAGTTAGCTGCACACGTGCCAGTTACCCCCTAGGCCTCGTAAATCAAACACAAGGCCCGCAAATTATTTTTGCTTTTTACTAATATAAGCCCGTTTCCCAATGCGCTGCACTACAATCCCCAGCATGCACTGCATAGTAATGTGCTAAATACTTCACTAGCTAGTGAACAGTGAACGCAATATACTTCGCTTCAAGACTGCTGGGAGCTCGAATACTTTTTTAATTCCAGTAATGATAAACCTGTCTGCCTTGTTTGTGGAGATAATGTGGCCGTAATAATGAAAGGACACAACATTAGGTGCCAATATGAGGCAGAGAACACCTTGATAAATATGGATGAAGGAGGGCCTTGAAGCACAGCGGGCTATGATTACAAGGGCTGAATCTGAAAGTGGTGATGCAGTAACACCGTTTCATTGTGGCAGAAGAAATAGCTAACTCAGCCTAACTTATTGGTTTAATATGTGTATATATATATATATATATATATATATATATATATATACATACACACACACACACACACACACACACACACACACACACACAAGGTTACCAATACTGGATATTATATATTAATGTGGATAATATTTTCCTTCAATGCATTTTTAACAAATTTTTTAGCAAATGGTCCCACATGGAGTCCTATGTAACACTGAACACAAAATCCAACAAATACCAGTGCAGCCCTGTTGTAAGCCTTTATTTAGCATTATTCATGTGAAGTATATAAGATCCAGAGATTTATGACACTGAGTGGTGGAATATCAAACATGACTACAAGACATATATACAAATGTTACATTTATAATAACAATGTGATAAAAATACTAATAGGTACCATGTACAATATTTACATGGGTTAAATGTACTTCATAAATCAGTGTCACTTTTAGAAGTAATAAAGTTTTGTTTGTGCAGTGTAATGTAGCTAATTTGTTTTAAGCTAAAACAAACTAAGTTGTCTCTTTAAAGATGAACTGTAAAATGCTTTCATAAAATTGTTGACAGACTTATGGACATCTCCAAAAACTGTTGCATTTAAGGTCATAAAATGTTTGGAGTGAATATATGGCTTAAGCAGTGGGTCACAAATGTGCATGCACCCATTACTATGAAATGAAGTGATTATCTGAACTGTACAGAGTTTCTGCTGCTGTGGACTTTCTGCTTTCCTCAAAGTGATGTAACTAGGTGTTCTAGGAAAACTGCTAATTGGTTGTTTTGTCATCTGATGGGTTGTCCAGTGATTTGTCTATGACGTTAAATGGACAATGATTTAACATACACTGTTAAAAAAAGTGGCTGCTGGGATATTTTTTTTATTAGATAAAGCCATTTTTACAGTGTATATACTATTGATGACAGACATTATTAGATCACCTCTATCAAAGACCCCAATGTTGTAAGAGTCTTGCTGTTTGTGTGGGTAATTTGAATGGATGTCAACTGGATTTGGGCTCATTCCGTTCTTTTCAGTTCTTTTGTTAAGAAATTGGATGAATTTGCTGTTAAATATATATAAACACACACATATACACACACACACACACACACACACACACACACACACACACACAAAGATATTGTAATCAATATCTTATTGTAGCCTGTATACACACAAATTCTAAATGTCCTATTCTTTAATGTGTATTACTCAGAAATTAGCATGAAATTGACAGACTTTATATACATAAAAAACGTAGCTTATGACCAATGTACTTCTGTCGTGATGTAGCCGGCAAGATTGAAGAGGTTCGGTGGGGACTTTTAATTTGAAATACTGCAGCCATTATAAATATACATACTCTCGCGATGTGTTGTTGACGCCTCAGTTGGTCTCGTCTGCCGGGAGCTCAGTGTAGAAGTTCTGCACTACAGATTTCTCTCTTTTTGCTGAAGCCGAGCTCTAAAAGGAGGACGGAGCGACTGTCGGAGAGCGAAGCCGAGCTCTAAAAGGAGGACGGAGCGACTGTCGGAGAGCGAAGCCGAGCTCTATAAGGAGGACGGAGCGACTGTCTGAGAGCGAAGCCGAGCTCTATAAGGAGGACGGAGCGACTGTCTGAGAGCGAAGCCGAGCTCTAAAAGGAGGACGGAGCGACTGTCGGAGAGCGAAGCCGAGCTCTAAAAGGAGGACGGAGCGACTGTCTGAGAGCGAAGCCGAGCTCTATAAGGAGGACGGAGCGACTGTCGGAGAGCGAAGCCGAGCTCTAAAAGGAGGACGGAGCGACTGTCTGAGAGCGAAGCCGAGCTCTATAAGGAGGACGGAGCGACTGTCGGAGAGCGAAGCCGAGCTCTATAAGGAGGACGGAGCGACTGTCTGAGAGCGAAGCCGAGCTCTATAAGGAGGACGGAGCGACTGTCTGAGAGCGAAGCCGAGCTCTATAAGGAGGACGGAGCGACTGTCTGAGAGCGAAGCCGAGCTCTATAAGGAGGACGGAGCGACTGTCGGAGAGCGAAGCCGAGCTCTATAAGGAGGACGGAGCGACTGTCTGAGAGCGAAGCCGAGCTCTATAAGGAGGACGGAGCGACTGTCGGAGAGCGAAGCCGAGCTCTATAAGGAGGACGGAGCGACTGTCGGAGAGCGAAGCCGAGCTCTATAAGGAGGACGGAGCGACTGTCTGAGAGCGAAGCCGAGCTCTAAAAGGAGGACGGAGCGACTGTCGGAGAGCGAAGCCGAGCTCTATAAGGAGGACGGAGCGACTGTCGGAGAGCGAAGCCGAGCTCTAAAAGGAGGACGGAGCGACTGTCGGAGAGCGAAGCCGAGCTCTATAAGGAGGACGGAGCGACTGTCGGAGAGCGAAGCCGAGCTCTATAAGGAGGACGGAGCGACTGTCGGAGAGCGAAGCCGAGCTCTATAAGGAGGACGGAGCGACTGTCGGAGAGCGAAGCCGAGCTCTATAAGGAGGACGGAGCGACTGTCTGAGAGCGAAGCCGAGCTCTATAAGGAGGACGGAGCGACTGTCGGAGAGCGAAGCCGAGCTCTATAAGGAGGACGGAGCGACTGTCGGAGAGCGAAGCCGAGCTCTATAAGGAGGACGGAGCGACTGTCTGAGAGCGAAGCCGAGCTCTATAAGGAGGACGGAGCGACTGTCGGAGAGCGAAGCCGAGCTCTAAAAGGAGGACGGAGCGACTGTTGGAGAGTGAACATGGTGTGACTGCAGGGCTGTTTAAACTCCCCTCCTGTTTAAGGACCGAGGTTCCCGAGCAGAGCTGCGGTGTCTGTTTTCGGGATCTACCTGCTGTACAGGTGTGTTAAACTCACCGTGTATATAGTGATGATCTGGTTGAGTTATCACTGCAGCTGTTGCTGCACAGCTACAAGATCTCTGAAGTGCTTCATTAATGTAAGACTGAGCTCTTTTGAATCACCCTGTGTTTGTATATATTGCAGACACAGTTGTATCTGTAGTGGTTGTACCCGCTGATTTGCCTTCTACTCTTTTCAGAAGTATATCGCTGCTGTCGGAAGAAAACTTTGTATCTCCAAGATGTCAACTTTACAGGAGAAGGAAAAATCATACTTTACTTTTAATGTAAGTCAGTGGAACCGGACTTGTCCAAGTCATTTTGGGTCATTTCTCTTAGTCCATTCGTCATGAAATTTACACATAATGTAAGCGGCAACAGGCATTTTCAAAATACCTCAAACTGAAAAATGAATGGAGATTTTTTCTTCCGACAGCGGTGATATGCTGGTTGTGTGTTACATTGGATGTTTGTGAGCACTTTTTTAGGAACACCTCCTTGTATCTGCATTTATTGTCCATTTTATCAGCTCCACTTACAAGATAGAAGCACTTTGTAGTTCTACGGTTATAGACTGTAGTCCATCTGTTTCTCTGATACTTTGCTAACCCCCTTTTACCCTGTTCTTCAGTGCTCAGGACCCCCATGGACCCTCACAGAACAGGTACTATTTGGGTGGTGGATCATTCTCAGAACTGCAGTAACACTGACGTGGTGGTGGTGGTGTGTTAGTGTGTGTTGCGCTGGCACAAGTGGATCAGACACAGCAGTGCTGCTGGAGTTTTTAAACACCATATCCACTCACTGTCCACTCTGTTAGACACTCCTACCTTGTTGATCCACATTGAAGATTAAAGTCCAGCTTATTGCCTCCACAAATATTGGTGACCTTGTTAAACATGAGCAAGGGGAAAAAAAATCTAATGCAGGCGCTAAAATTATGAAGTAATTCTACAGTTAAAATTCAGTTGTAAATTATGCTAACAGCAACTGAAAATTATTGGATTTGTAATTGAGACATACACTATGTGGACAATTGTTTTGGTACATAACACTTAATAATTGACTTCATGTGTTTCATTCAGTCACATTGCCACAGGTGTACAAAATCAAGCACCTAGCTATGCAGTCTGCCTTTACACACATTTGGTAAAGAATGGGTCGTTTTAAAGAGCTCACTGAATTTGAGCGTGGTGCTGTAATAGGTTGCCAATGTTACAAGTCAGTTTGCAAAATTTCTTCCCTCTTAGACATTCCACAATCAACTGTGAGTGGTCTTATTGAAAAGTAGAAGCCTTTAGGAACCACAGCAACTCAGCCATGAAGTGTCAGACCACGTAAAGTTACAGAGTGAGGCGCATAGTGCATAAAAGTCACCAAAGCTCTGCTGACTTAATAACTGCAGAGTATCAAAACTCCTATGGCTTTAACATCTGCAAAAAAACTGTGCCAGGAGCTTCACGGCATGGGTTTTCATGGCCGAGCAGCTGCATGCAAGCCTTACATCACCAAGCACAATGCCAAGCAATGGATTGAGTGGAGTAAAGCGCCACCACTGAACTCTAGAGCAGTGGAAATGTATTCCATGAGGTGACCGATCACATTTCTCTCTCTGTCAGTCTGATGGATGAGTCTGCCTGCATTGTGCCAGCTGTAAAGTGTGGTGGTGGAGGGATAATGCTATGTGGTTGTTTTTCATGGGTTGGCCTAGACCCCATAGTTCCAGGGACCAACTCTGTGTTAAAGCCTATGCATTTAGAATAGAATGTCATAAAAGCTCCAGTAGGTGTCCCAATACTTTTGTCCATAAAGATTTTCAGTAATTTAAAGTCATCTTTTATAATACTGCCAGCAGCTGAAACAGACTTTTCCTACTTGACTGCTATAATCACTGACCAGCTTGTGTTTGCCAAACTTTTGTTGCATTTAATATTAAATGTTCCTTTTTTTTGTTTTTCAGGACATGTTACAGATATACTTCTAAAATTGTGGGAGATTTGTGTGTTTTATGGTATCCAGAAGCAGCCCTCCTACTCAGCAAACACTATCTGACTCTCCATACCAACACATCAGATAAAACAGAAAAATGCAGATAAATTCCAGCAAAAAAAGAACTCACCACTGCTCTGAGTGTGGAAAGAGTTTTACTGACCGATGTCATCTCCAAAGACACCAGCGCATTCACACAGGAGAGAAACCGTATCACTGCTCAGAGTGTGGAAAATGCTTTACTCTACAGAGTAATCTCAGAGTTCACCAGCGCATTCACACCGGAGTGAAACCATATCACTGTTCAGAGTGTGGAATGAATTTCAATCAAAAGAGTCATCTTCAAGTACACCAACGCATTCACTCAGGAGAGAAACCCTATCACTGTTCAGTTTGTGGAATGAATTTCAATCGAAGTGGTCATCTTCAAGTGCACCAGCGCATTCACACAGCAGAGAAGCCATACCGGTGCTTAGAGTGTGGGAAATGTTTTACTGCACAGAGCAGTTTCCAAGCGCACCAGCGCATCCACACAGGAGAGAGGCCTCATCAGTGTCCAGAGTGTGGAAAGAGTTTTACTGTGAAGAGCGATCTCAGAAGACACCAGCGTGTTCACACAGGAGAGAAGCCCTATCAGTGCTCAGAGTGTGGAAAGAGTTTTAACACAAATGGTGACCTTAAAAGACACCAGCGTATTCACACAGGAGAGAAACCCTACCAATGCTCAGAGTGTGGAAAGAGTTTTAATCAAAAGACTGTTCTCCAAGGACACCAGCGCATTCACACAGGGTTAAAGCCTTACTACTGTTCAGAGTGTGGAATGGGTTTCATTCAGCTGAGTAGTCTCCAGAAGCACCAGCACATTCATGCAGGAAGGAAACCGCGTCAGTGAACAGAATGTGGGAACGGGTTTTTCCACACAGTGGTTCCTTCAAAAAAAGCATCAGTGCTTTTATACAAGAAAGAAAGCTGGCAAGGATAGGAGTCAAACATCTAGACCGTACTTCAACCTCCTAAACCCCACAGTAGCAGATCAGCCAGCAAGGTGGAAAATACAGTAATTCTTAAAGATTCGTCTGATTTAAAAATGATTTATTACACTTGTAAACCATTACAGAATAATGCAGTAAGTTGTAAATGGTTTGTGAGCATAAAGTTTATGTAATTTTACATAAGTGCTCGATATGACATATCAACGCTATAGTCAAGATTGAGCATGTCAGGTGTCACTGTACACATGGCTCTTTCAAAGGGTTTGCAGAGATCATCCAGTGTTGTGGAACCAATGACGAATGCTGTTGGATGTTCACTCATGTCAAAAATCACATTGCACAATTATGACATTCACTCTTATTGACATCTTCTCACAGACTGAAAGGAGCGATCTTCCACGGACAGTCAGAAACTATGACCCTGTCTTTCAATGGGTGTGTGATTGGTTCCTAGGTGCCTCACGGTTGTGAAAATATAGGACTTTGAAATCAGATTAATCTTTTTGAATCATCTGGTACTTGCTGAGTGTGGACATTGGGCATTGGGCCAGTATTGTGCTCACTCACTCATACTGAGGGAAGGCAAGTATACAGTGCTGCGCTAATGAACAAATGTGGTGAAGGAGGCTCTGTTCACACAGATGAGGCTTACTAACTGTGACTGTACTAGCCGTCGGACACAAAGTCGTCGGGCCACTTTAAACATTCCGCCTTGGTAGATTTCCACTAGGAATACATTGAGTAATTTTAGCCCATCAGTCAGTTCCCCAATATGGGTGGAGGCATGTAGGCTGGGTCAACAAAGGTGGAAAAGGTGATGTTTGCTACCAAAGTCCTTGTATGTAATTTTACTCTGACCTAAGTGAACTGCAAGGTATAAACATTAATAAGGTGATAATAAGGAATAATGTTTTTTTTTTTTTTTTGGGAAAATAGGCTGTACAGAGACTGTGTCTTACCATGCACATCACTGCCTACTTATAGCTTCAGTGCACTGTGTGGCACAAGTTAGCAAAGCTGTTGTAGCTTTGTTTCTCAGCAATGTTTGCTCAGACTTGGTGCACAGTGTTGTTTTAAATGAAAAGGCTTTATTTGAAAATGTCTGCATTTCATTTAAAATTAGCTGGATTTTAATAACTAATCTGTTAGTGTAATGCAGTCATCTACAATAATTTAGAGTAACAACCACTTAATTCTAAATAGGTTATTCAGTATGGTATGGACTCTGTATGGTCAAGTACTATAAATATGTACTCCTTCGGTCTGAAAAAAATGGTATTGATGCATCCCTAGTTGTAAGCATGATGCAGCCCTCCCACACATGTTTTTAATTGGCTAAATCTGACTGACAATTTGGTGTTGAACAAGGACTATTTGGGTGTTATTATTGAAGTACTCTTATACTGCAAGTTGTTGATTTATAACCGTATTACTAGCTGTAAAATATTAAAATCATGTTGGCTGGATGGGTAAAGTATTATTTGAATCATCCTCTTAGCAGCTGTAATACATCACCATTTTGAAGCCTATAAACTACGAGAGCTGATCAAGCAAAAGTACAACCTCTACATGACTGAGACCCAGTTTCCTACAAGCATCTTAGTGTTACGATCCTCATAACTGGTATAGTGTTCAGTGTGATGCTCACCGTACCATTGAAGGCTCAATCTTCATGCGAAGAAGCTTTTGGGGAAACCCACCTGGGCTTAGTTGTACCACATTGGGCCGCATTCTCCGCCAATATTCCAAATAAGAAAACATTGGTGAATGCCAGAATCTTTATGAAAGCTGAGTTTTAAGACTTTTAAGTGAGTTTTAAGATGAAACTTCTTAAGAGCAGTCAGTAAATCAGGCCCAATTAATCTTTCTTTATAAGTTGTTCTTGAGAAAGGTCCTAAGAAAAAGTCTGTCAGATTCATGACGTGTTGTTAAACCGCAGAATTGTTCACACCTTTTATGTTCTTAAGTGTGCTTTGATTCTAATTCTTAATGAAATAGTAAGTGGGTTTTAAGAAGAAATTTCTTCCTAAGAATGATTGGTGAATGGGGCCCCATGTAAATGAGTGCATATATAATTCAGAAATAATAATAAGTTCAGAAATAATTGTACTGCAGATGTGATGTAAATAATATCTATTTAACGTTTACCATGCTCATGTTTGCTAGTCTCTTTTTTACTAATCATTTTTATTTTGCTGCTTAAAGGTTTGTGAACCATCATTTCATGATTTTTTTTTATCAAATTCAGATCACAGATCTTGGTCAGATCTTCATTTCTCATAATAGATAGAGTCGGGGGCCTAAAGCAATTGGATGACAGCCAGGTGTTGAGTATGGCTGATCTCTCCTTATTTAAAACACATTCGTTAGAGCATGCTATGCCTCAGTTGAAGAAGAATTTTGCAAACCTCAGAAAAAATATTTTCCAATGATTTTTAAGATGGAAAACTATTCGTATTGGGTTTGGACTTCACCAATTCACTGTCAGGCAGATAGTATGCAAACGGAGGAAAATCAACACCACCATTACCTGGAGTAGTCATCCAAAAAAAAATTCTCCAAGATTAATGTACAGAATATTCTGGAAGATCACAAAAAACCCCTGGATAACATCTGCAGGCCTCTCTTACATGGGCAAATGTCAGTGTCCGCAAGTCTGTCATCAGGCAAACACTGAATAAGAATACTATGCATGAAATGATAGCATGGAGGAATCTACTACTCTTGAGGAAGAACATTTCTGCCGGGTAAAAGTTTCCTAAAGACCACCTGGATGAGTCAGAAAACTACTGTAATAATGTAGTGTTGACATATAAGGCAAAATGGATAATTATGGCTTAAAGGCATAAGAACCTCATCTTAACTTTGAAACATGGTGGTGGCAGTATCACAGTATGGGTAGCCTGTGATGTTCCTTGTAATGAATCATCTCTCTTGTACTTGAAAGTAGAGGGTCAGTGCCCTGTTTTGTTTGCTGCTGTTTTCTCCTGGTTTGGTTCAGGGAGACGGTAGTGATTGCATTTTTCTTTCATCGAAGGTAAGTTCTAGTTGGTTTTGAGCAGTAGCTCTTATCTGAAGTCTGAAGCCGTTTTTTTTTCTTATTATTATATCTTACTATATTGCAGCTAAACAGTAGTGGGCTATCAACTTTCCCCTTTCCTGCTGTATCTTACTATCTTGCATTAAATGAATGGTGGTTTAAGTCTGATTAACGAAATAACTCTTAATTGGGTTCATGGTATTTTAGTCTGGCAGTTGGTTTGGCGTTTGCCTTTTTTTTTTATCTACAACTTCTTTTTAAACCCCAAGTCTCATGAGGTCACAACACTTTGGAGTGTGTTAATCAATGTAGTTATTTACAGAGGTCTGTTTTACCATGTTTTGATCTCAAGATTCCTTCCATAAATTGACAGCTGTCCTTGTTCCAGGGCCATAAGAACTTATCTTTGGCAGCTGTGCTGAGCCTATAATACTAGTGATGCACCCTGATGCCACAGCCAAGGAAAACAGCAAGGCCATCCATTTCACTATCCTTTAAGTTTGACATAGTGGCCATGTGCTTGTGGGGCCCCACCACTTCAAGAAATCTAACAAATAATGTCTGATCTTCTGGAGTGACTGAGAGCTTGTGGTCTCCCAAACATTAACTGACTCTCATCACGCACATCATTCCAGTGAGTCTAGACAAATAACTCCATCAATGCCAGCATATCAGATGTGAAGACAACGGGCACCTTTTGTCCACATTTGCCTTTCACAGAGCTTCTTCTCAAAGTCAGATAACGCATGCTGGTGTACTGGATGAGACATCATGGTCTCTCCTAATGTAACCATATTAAGGGACATCGTGGATTCTACTCTGTGAATCAGGAAGTCACACATTTGCATTTTTCTTGAGGTTGTGGCCTAACTTCAATGGTGGTGTTTATTAACTGCTTCTATAACACGAGGGAAATTACATGGTACACAGAAACTTGACACCATCTCTGACTTGCCATTTTTCTTTCCTTGGAGAACTAATCACCGTGTTTGACTGTCTAACATGTTCATGTTTTTATGACATCAGGCCTGTGCTTATTGTAGAGGTGTTCCCCTCATTTCAGTATGCTTATCGCTCTGCTGACATCTGTTACCTCGTTTTCATACATGTCAAGCAAGAGTTTCCAAAATTGTGCATTTGCATTGTCTGGAACTGGCTGAGCAAATACACAAAGGGCCTGGACTCTAGTTTTCCCTGGCTTTTTTTTACTGTGTGCCTCCATAGTGATCTTTTTAAGGTAAACCTCACAGTTAACACAGTGCTTGTAATCACTGGGTTTTACAGGTACACTGGACCGGTAACATTTCCTTTGGAAATGTAATTGCTCTTTCCTCCTCTGGTTTATCTTTGTGTTTTAATTCCAAGTGCTGTGCCATTTTGCTGAAAGCGCTCAGAACAAAACCCACAGTAGAACTTTTTGTTGCACGGTCTGCTGCGTTTTCTTTTCCCTTAGTTCTGATCTGACAGTCATGACACTTATCAGATGAAGAGCATTCGCTGGTGTCATTTGCAGCCAGAGAACCAGAAGGTGTCCGACGGATTCTCTTCTTCCTCATCAGCTGAAGCTGTTTTCTGTATCTTTCTCTTCTTTCCCTTGTGCTGCTTGACATCTACCCTCAGTTCTACCCCCATCTGATTGGCTACAGATAATTAATGAGGTAGATGAACTGAATAGCTGGCAACCCAGTATTTAGTGTACTTAATGTTACACTGATATTTACAAATATTATACTGGTAAAAATATAAAAGTAAATGAAAAATGGTGTTTGTGAAGGAAGGGGTAGATGTTAAACGCCAACAGCCACTGGACACATTTCTCCAGACAGTCCCACAGAGCGAGGGCCAGAGATCAGGAATCCATATGAACATGCTCCTCTTCACGAAAGATGTCCTTCAACAGGAGCATTGCCTCATCCTGAGAGAGACAACAAGTGTTATGTTATTATGTTAACTCCCTTAGAGTCCATTGAAACAGTAAGAAAATAATTCTACTCATGTTTACTACTCATGTTTACTTATTGATGCTGTTGATGTGCTATTTACCTGGAGCAGGTACAAGTACTGTTCAGCCCTCGGTCTGACAGGACTGAAAGAAATAAAACATCTCCATGAGGTGCCCAAGGAGCCCTCCTTGCGTCTAGAACAGGGAACAAAAATGTGAGTCAGTAATTTGTAAGTCATTTTGGGTTCATAAGTGTATAAAACAAGAGTCAGAAAAAAAGTCTTTATCCAGGATCAAGGGCCACATTTCACATTCTACTGAACGTGACTATATCTACAAAAAATAAAATAGTACAAAGACAACAAATCAAATGTTGAAACTGAGAAATTGAATTGTTTTTGAAAAATATATGCCCATTTGGAATTTAATGCCAACTACACCTTCCAATAAAATTGTGATGGGGCATGTTTACCTCCGAGTTTCACCACCTCTTCTTTTAACACTCTGTAAGCGTTTGGGAACTAAGGAGACCAATTGCTGTAGTTCTGAAAGTGAAATGGTTTTCCCATTCTTGCTTAACATAGGATTCAGCTGCTGAACAGTTCAGAGTCTCTGCTGTTGTATTTTTCATTTTATAATGTGTCAACTGTTATTAGTGGTGCAGGCAGGTCAGTTTAGCACCCAGAGCAATGCTGCTGTAATACATGCAGAATGTGGTTTGACATTGGCTCGCTCAAATAAGCAAAGCCTTCCCTGAAAAAGATGTCATCTGGATGGCAGCATATCTTGCCAAAGTATTTATATATTGTTCAGCGTTAATGGCGCCTTCACAGATGTGCCAGTCACCCATGCCATGTGCACTAATCTTGTTTGTATTTGGTTTCTTCTTTGCGTTTAAGAGTTTTAATTAGCATGTGTGGATGCAGCGCCAAACTGTTTTCATAGACAGTGTTGTAACTTTTTTGGAATGTGTTGTTGGCATCAAAATCAAAATGGTAAAATATTTTTCAAAACAATAAAAATTCTCAGTTTCAACATTTGATATGTTGTCTTTGAAGCATGTTCAAGGAAATGCAGGGATTAAATGGTTTGCACATCATTGCAGTTTGTTTACATTTTTCTACAGCATCCCAACTTTTTTATTTTGGAAATAGGGTTGTATATAGAGAGCAGGTCACTACAGCTCTGAGATGCTTCATAATATCTAATGCAGGACACAAAGTCAGACTCGATTCTAAGAAAGCGTGAAGTCCCTTACTGGACAGATCAGAGGCCTCGCTCCCTGCAGCATTCCCAGCAGCACCAACTCATAGACAACATCCATGAAGCTGAAGTGGTGGATCTAAGAGGATAAGAAACGTTAGTGTCACAGCCCGGCTCGCTGTAGAAAAACAATGACCATGTTGTGGACCAAGGCCAAGACAGCATGAACTTGCCCCAATCTGCGCCAGGTCAGAGCAAAGACTACCAGGCGAGCATGCGCCTCATGGAAGACCTCAAGATCCTGCAGAAGAAAGAGATACGCTTGTTGTTTATTCCTGAGATCATTGAGATTACAGCTCAGATTTGCTTTAGACAAACGCTCTGTGTTGCCCCAGCATTTCGGACAGCCAGTCCACCAAGGAGGGCCCTGCCTGCTATGACGGCTACGGACACTTCATAGGAATCACTGCTCAATCTATAGATGAACACTAGATGGCAGCATTTCAAACAAAATAGAGCACAACCTTCCCACAGCGCTTCAGTCATCTCTACGGCACCAATGCGCTGCAACGTGTGAATGAACGACTAAAAAACAAATTACATTTTAACTTTTTATAAGTGTGTGTAGAGAAATAAAGACGCTATATGACAAACATTCTAAACGATCTGAAATATAAAAAGTACGGCTTCACCTTAGTCATTAATAATATACTTTCCACACAAAGTAAGTTCATTGGTAAATATGTCTTACAAAATATCAACAATCATGCTTCATAAATATCACTTGCCATGAAAATGAATAAAAGCAGTTAAATCAACCGCCAGCTCGGGTTTTCCGCTCGCTGAACTATGAAACTGTGACGTTCTGCGCAGTTTAGCGCAGCGTTGATCCGGATGATGCTGCCCGGTTGTCCTGCCCTGCTGCTGTTAGCGGTCTTCCACAGAAAGCCGGACGAGAATTTCACACAGAACGCAAATTAACAACATTATTTACGGGTAAGTATTCATTTAAACATTGCATTATCTTCGGCGGGGAGCAAAAACAACATTTACTGGGAATAAATCATGAAGTCCTAGCATAGCCGGCTCGTTTGGTGCTAGCTCTCCGACAGTAGCTAACGTTAGCATAGCTGCTTATCACAGCTGCTGTTAACATAAAGAATAAAACGCTATAAACTGATAAACTTCAGCTGTGAGAAAATATTCATATAGACTCCACACTTCGCTGGTTTAAGCTGTTGTCGAGGTTAAAAACGCTGTCAGTGTTTATTAAAGCTAAGCTAGCTGGGTTTAGCGGGTTGAGTTAGCATTAGCCTCCCTCGGAATCGCACTTGGAAACGGAATTAATAAATAACGGAATTTATTAACGCTGTATAGAAATGACAGAAATTTAAGGCATTTTCGGTCATTAAACATCAAGCTGGCAGCAACAGCAGCGCAACACGAGCCTCTCCTTATGGTTTCTCCCTCAGTTTGAGGTCGAAGCTCAATAGGGTGGCTAAACGTGTCAACAATATCCTGCATGACGGCTCCGCTCCGTTCACTGACGCTGTTCCCAAAAGGGGGATACAATAAGAAACCTGCAGTAATGTCGGCTAATAAGGTGTGATTTTCGGCTTTTTACATTACTACTGTTCCGTTTAGTTGTCCAGCTGCAGTAAACGAGGTTGCAGCAGACATGTCTAACGTTATGTCTGTGTTTATGGAAACATGACCACCTCGTCATCTTCTTCCTAACTTTCCTATTTCATAAGCTCCATTCAGAAGGTGGGCGTCGTAAGAGGCTGTAACTGTCTTCTTTCCAGTCAGATAGACGGGTAATGTAAATTGAAATCCTTATAATAAAGGAAGCTGAGTTGTTTGCTGAAAGTCGACCCCTTTTTTCCGGAAATCTGGGCTATAAACTATAAACTGATGGCCTCTCTTCAGTAAAAATGATTTTTATAAAAACATATTAAGAGCGTCTAAGATTTCTGGCTTTCAGCTGTAAATTGTAAGCGTATAGTAACGTGTAGATCATAAAACACATGTTCGGTTCGTCTGAGGGGAGCTTTTACAATAAATAAATAAATAAAAATGTACATTTATTTCATGCAGTTACTGAATAATTTGCCTTACCATTTGGTCATATTAATTCAGATGGACCAACCAACATGTACCCTGGAGAATAAGAGGTTAAGGAGCCTATATGACCTATTACAGCGCTGATTATTCAACCTTTCTGCATAATTCTGTGGTTGAGATGTAAACAGTCACTCAAGTGGTTCGATGTAAAGGGTTGGATTTCTCCACAGTGGTGGTGATAGGAACCAGGGGTCACGATGTTCACAACAGAAATATAGGCATTTTATAAATTGTGTTTAAATGCAATGTTGATGAGGTAAAAGTGTTTTTGGGTGCTGTTTTATCTTACAGCACCGTGCATGTTCCTGTGTGCCATGAATGGATTAAAAAAAATACAGTAGCACCAATGTTAGCAATTCTAGAGCGAAGTATTTCACATCTGAATGACTTTGTTAAATGTCATAACCATTTAATTATAGAGAAAATCAGAAAAAATGACGTTTAAATTGTCCTTTTGGATCATAAATATTTTCCAAGAACAAATTTTACAAAGTTTTTGTAAAATTACAAAAAATGAAACCGTGTGGCTTAAAAGTGAGCTTTTGTAATTAAACTCTTTAATACATTCAGTCTGTTGGTCACATGAGGCTTCTTATTTTCAGCAAATCAACAAACATGCCAAATTTGCAAACAAATTGTTGCCTGTGCAGAAGTTAAATGGCCCAGATGATGTGTGTGAAAGAGCTGGTTCTCACGACACAAGAAAAACCACAAATTTAAAACAACCTGTTTTCGCGCTGTAGTTTCCATACATTGAATGTATGGAATAAAGTCTGAAAGGTACATTTTGAGACTTTTTTTATTTACACACCACAGCAAACTCTGTTTTTTTAAAGAACGCGATAATTACTCAGTTTTCATTGATATGAGCCCTTAATTTGTTTTTACTTATAAATTAAACAGAACACATAATTTGATGGAAGATATTCAAACTTTTGCATACGACTCTAGATGCTCCCAGCTCTGCATGCTCACATACACATCCTGCTGACACTGTTAGAGCTGCAGTCCAGCCCAATACAACCTAAACAGTACTGACTCGGATAGAGGGATGTGACTAGTCATAAATAGGAGACGTCCTCCTCCCTCTTTGTCAAGCAGTTATTTAAGAGGAGAGGGACTATTTTGTTATTGCAGTTTATAAATCAGTAGCACAACAGCATCATAACAACACAAAGCAACATGTCTATGGCCAGGAGGAATTCATGTACACCCAGAGTAAGTGCATTTTTATGTTCAGTTTAGGTCCCTTTTTTGTCATTCTACAAAATACAAAGACTTATTCTATAACGTTAATGATGCACAATGCTCTTGTTATTGCAATGATGGATACTTGCTAAACGTACAGTTTTCACAACTGGACAGATGTTTAGATTTGCTGATATTCGATTTGTCACCCTACCCAAATAAATTCTGTTTTATTTTATATTTCTCCGTAATGCAAATATAGGTGGGTGTTGCCAAAATTTCTACATAGTAAATGCATATATGCCTGCATTGTCCCATAATTATACACCTATAAAATATAAAATGGGTACATATTGTTAGTATGGTTGCAGTAAGGTTGACGTTTGACAAGAGTAAACAAAGTTATGTCTGTTTTAGTGAAGCGAGCAGTGCTTTTCTTATAGATTTGTCTGCCTTTCGCTGAAGAAAAATGCCTTTCTGTAGAGAAAGTAAATGCTAACTCACCTTTAGTAGTACAGCAGGCTGTCAGGTTCCCTCAGCTTGCAGAAATTACAGCGTTGTTGTGTCTGGATGAAGACAGAATTGTTTTGGCTGCAACTCAAAAGGTTTAGCACAGGACATTCAATTCACATCCCTTTAGAAACAGCAGAGAACAGTGTGTTTTAATTACACCCATTCTGGTCATGCATAGATGGCATGTGATGTTCAGTAGACTGTGTGTCTGTGCCTCAGGGACGGAGCATCTGTGTTGTGGTGGAGCGATATTGGGAAGTTGGTCCTATCTCGCTCACATCAACACCCAAACTGTTGTAAAGTTTTAAAATGGTTCTCATCAGTTTTCTCATCCGTATGACTGAGAACAGCCTTAGCCTGAAGGTCTTTTTTTTCTTTCGCTGTTTTTCAGTCTCGTCTCAGTTGTAAGCGCTTTTTATTCCTGTTTGCCAGAACAGTTAAACAGTGATCTACAAAAGTAGTTTTATTTTCTGCAGCTTATAATAGTAATGATTATGCATGTAACAACAATTAATTTAAAGGAATATGTGCACAGTTCCCCGTCTTTTACCCTAAATGTGTAAATCGAAACATATGTGGTGTCTGAAGTTTGCTTCTTCAGATTTTTGCACAGGAGCTAATGTAATAGAAAGATTACTTAAACTTTCACGAAACATGTTTTGGCTTATAGGCTGCTTATGACAAGACGGAAAACTGGGTGCATTTTGATTTCGCTGATGTGGGAATTGTGTGCCGATATCTGATATTTTTCAAGTGCAGATGTGGATGCATAAACATTGATAAAATAGAGAAATTGAGACTACATCTACCTGTATTAGTTTTGCAGAGAAATACAAAATGTAGTTGTTTTAGTTTAGTAACCCACCAGTGCCTGTACATTTAACACATCCGACATCAAGTATTAGTTAAAAACATCAGTCATTCTAAACATATGTCCAGCACAGATTATTAAAAAAAGGTAATCATTTGCAAATAGCCACCAAGATTATTATTGTCCATCACTATTACTGAATAAGGAATTGCATCAGTATTTTACTGTTACAAGGCCTCATCCATGCATGTCCAGGTATTTTTAAAAATGCCCCCAGTCTCTAGACCACAAAACCATCTTAAAAATGCTTGCATGAGCGTGCCAGCTCAGTAGGAGGTGATTCTACCTTTTAGAATTTGATGTTATATACCTGTAGAAGAACCTTGTGCACCTACTGTGCAAAATAAAGGACAAATTTGAAGTATAAGACTTTCAAACATTGCAACATCTGACATTGCAAGCATAGGCAGGCCTTATGTAGTTTAATATTTCTTACAGATTCAAAGTCCGATTTCTGCCAGAAAATAAAAGCTTGTAAAAGCAAAAGAGAGCCTGCCGCTTGCTGTGGATATGTGTACGTCTCTGAAACCCTCACAAAGCCCAGTCAGAGATTTAGCCAGTTTTTCTAAATTTTCCCCCAATCTGAATCATGGAGTTAGGATTTTTTTTTTAATCGGATTTAGGATTATAAATCATTAAGGTATTTTTATTAATTGTAGTTGAGGTGCTGTCCCATTCAAAAGTCTGAGCACGATACTTTTTAATGCTTCAACTCTGCGATGTCTGAAAAATTAAAATTAATTATTTGATTATAAACAAAAACTCCCAAATCACCTCCAAATTGCTGAGCACACAGAAAAAAACAGTTGTCAGTCATATTTTAGACATTTTAGACAGGTACGCGCACCTTGACTGTGTGATGTTTTTAATGTGAATGGCGAGCCAAAATGCAGAAATACATCTACACAGTCACTGATGCAATTAGATAATTTTTACCATCTAATTAATAATAATTAATAATAACAATAAGAATAATTCTTTATTTTTATATAGCACTTTATCAAGGACCCAAAGACGCTTACAATTCAGAGTACATAGATAACACACTTAACACAGACAGCGAGAGCACAATAATACAAACAAAAAGACAAGGCAGTATATGGGAGGTCACATGAAGAAGCATAACCGACTGAGGGCAGGTTATGAGTATGGTGAGGCAGACCAGTTTAGATAAATGCTGTATAATGGCAGGGTCAGACATTGAATCACAATATTATATTTTATTGTCCTAATGACCCACACAGGCTTTTAGCTTTGTATGATAATTTTCTTTTTTCTCTTTTAACCCTCATCATCAGTGCTGTTCTGAGACTGCCATGTGTTGGAAGTTAATTGCTGTCAGCACCAACTGACAGAGAAATGGCATTAAGGCCAAACCATTCCTTGAGGGCTTTTCTCTCTTTATTCTGTCCAAGCACTGTTGTAGCCAAAAGCTGTAAGCATTTTCTAAGGTTGGTCAGAGTAGAAGAGCAGAAACCAGTGGAGGAAAAAATGTGTTTTTATAGATTTTTTTTTTTGATAAATTATGCATCAAATAACATGAAACGCAAGCCTCTGCTTATATATTTGTTTTGGGGAGATTAAAGGACCTTTTTTCAAGTCAGGTCTCAGCTCTGGAAGCAACACTAACTTAAAAAAAAAATCTGAAAAATATAGTAAAAATAAACACTAATTCCAAATTCGTTGTGCTGTTGTTTTGTAAACGCAGCTGTTGAGCTGTGCTGGTTGAACATGCTCTGTGCCACAGACACCATACTTTTACAAAAAGCCACCTGTGTTATGGTGTTCATCACAGTACATGACAACAACAGCTGTTACTGAACAGTGCTTAAGTTCTTTTTGCTGTCCCACAAAAGTTCAGCTCTCACGCTATCACTGCGTGGTCCTGCGTCCACGTAAGTGTTAAGAAAAATCTGAAGACAGACCTCCTTGTTTCTACTCTTGTCCATTTCATAAGGTCACTGGCCGTATAACCATTTTGTAGTTCTATAGTTAAAGATTCTACAAATACATTCAATGTATGGAAACAGATGTTTTCTATCTGTTTCTCCACATAGTTTATTAGGCCATTTCTGCCTGTTCTTCAACACCCAGGAACTCCACAGAGCGGGTATTATTCAGCTGGTGGATCTTTCTCAACACTGACGTGATGATGGCGGGTCAGGCTGTGTTGCGCTGGTATGAGAGGATCAGACACAGCAATGCTGCTGGAATTTTGAATCCGTGTCATTGCTGCACTGAGAATAGACCACCAACCAAAAAAATCCAGCCAACAGCGTCCTGTGACTACTGATGCAAGACTAAGACTAGAGACCACCTCAACAGATGAGACCGCAGCAACAGATGAGCCACCTCAATAATACCTGCTCTGTGGTGGTCCTGTGGAAATCGTTACCATTGACCAACAGAGTAAAAGGGTCCGTACAAAATACAACGACAAACTGCACCTATATACATGTAATACACACAGTGAGTGGCTTAAGAAGAATCACAGTTTGCTTCTATACTTACAGGTCATCTCTCTCTCACTCTCTCTCCCCATCTCTCTCTCTCTCTCTCTCTCTCTCTCTCTCTCTCTCTCTCTCTCTCTCTCTCTCTCTCTCTCTCTCTCTCTCTCTCTCTCTCATGCAGCTGTCAAGCGCACTGTTAATCAAGATGAGTGCGGATGGAGCTGGTAGGCCGGCAAAGGTGGGCTCACTGGTGGAGGTGATTGGTAAAGGTCAACGGGGGACGGTGGCGTATGTGGGGGCCACACTGTTTGCCTCGGGGAAATGGGTGGGAGTCATCCTGGACGAGCCGAAGGGCAAAAATGATGGCACAGTGCAGGGCAAGACATACTTCACCTGCAAAGAGAATCATGGGATATTTGTACGGCAGTCTCAGGTGAGTCCCAGGAGTCACGTTATATACCATGATGCTTAAATAGAAGGGGTCATATCATATTGTTTTGTGTCATAACATGCTGTATTGTATTGTCATTGTACCATAGCTGGGTTTTACCTCAGGGCTAACATATTAGCTTAAGAGACATTGCTCAGGAAATTGTATGGCAGTAAGCTTTAATGGAAATGCTAGCTGTCCTTTACATTGTATGGGCATTTTATGATGAATGGACCAAAAGATATTTCATTTTGTTTTTGTTACATTTTTCTACATTAAATTATACAAGTATACCGAATCCAGTACATATTTACATGTTTAAATGACCCATTTTGGTGCTGTATATTAAAAGATTCTTTAAAAAAACTTTAAAAAAAAAGAAAAGTTCTTGAACCATGCAAAGAACCACTTATGCATCCAGATGGTTCTTTAAGCTGTCACAGTTCTGTGAAACAATTTTTTTAAGAACCCTTGAAGAACCTCATTTGGCAAGAAGGAAAAGGCACATAAAAGGCCTACCTTGAAGGGATACAGTACTGGTTAAACAATCGTAAATGTTGTTTGTTCAATTTAGAGTAGTTGCACATTACAGTGATGGCGATCACAGGGGTCGCCACTGGCCAAAGGTTGACCCCAGCTCTATTAGAAGCATGTAACGCAGCCCTATTCTGTAACCATGCCACGTTGTTGAGTCACCAGTGTGTTTTCAGCATGTGAACAGCATATCTCTCATTCACAGTACTGGATATTTCGCCCATATCTTGTGGTTCTAGCACGCATTTACCAGCCTCAGATAATCCACAATTCCTTGCTATCTCTCTTTTATGCACAAAAACGCTCCATTTTAATGTGGCCTTAACTTTTGTTCATCTTTTGTTTTTCCAGATTCAGCTGATTGAAGAAAGTGGAAGTGCCGCTACATCCCCAGACACACCTGAGTCAGGTGCTTCCAGACTGCCTCGGAAAGGTATCAGCTCGGCCTTACAGACTACTGATCGAAAGATTGCAAAACTACTACTCAACAAACAGGACTGCATATTAATAAATGATAGACTAAAATAATAGCACTACCAGCTGGTCCAGGCTTTAGGTCCTTACTACTGTAACATAAAAATAACTCTACTAGTTTGCATTGTTTTTCATGAAGTTTCTGGATAATAAGCCTGAGAATTTGCAGGGTTAAAGAGTTCCCACATATATGAATAGATAGATTGATTGATTAATTAATTTGACAATTATTTTAGAAATAGCCTTACAGTTCTTAGTTGTTAGGGGAATTCCATTGATTTTTCAGGATTTCTGCACAGTTCAATGGTTCAAATGTAAATAGAATCACTGAGAGTGGTTTGATGTGAAACTTTTCACTGTAGAGGTTTCTTTACAGTGGCGGTGATAGGAATGGGGGGATGACAATGTCTACAACCATTTTATCTTCTATACAAAACTACCAGTGGAATGACGCGTGTCTTCTGAGTTTATATATGTAATGCTGATGGTAAATTTAAATGAATAAGTTTTCTTTGGGGAATGTATTGCACCTCAGCAACCTGCATGTACCCTTCCACCATGAGTGAATTTTAATTGTCTTAGATTAAAACAGTCATAAAACAATGAGTTACATGCACTTAATAATCTGATCATAATCAGATTTTTGCAGTTATTGGATTATTCAAGTGGTCATGTAAGCACCGCACTCAATCTAGCTAGATTTTAGCTCCGTAATCATCTGGATTTGTCAGTTTGAGCAGGCGTGACAACACACGCCGTTACTACAAATAAGCAAATTGTGTTGCCGTGACATGGCAGCAAAAGACTTTTGGAGCAGTGCTGAAACCAAACATTTAAATATTCATCATCATCTAGATGTTTTATGTTCATATTTTCAGCTAAAGTGGTAATGTTTTTTCTAAAAAGCCACGGTATGAAGTTTGACTTTTACGTTACGTTTCACGTGTGTGTTTATTGACTGGTTGCAAACCATAAATCTGATTACTGTTTGACTTGTGTAGACCCAGAGTTTCCTGTTATCTGATTACTCAAGAGCATGTAAATGTGTTGATTCTATTACTGACAAAATGTGGTTTCTGCAGTTATTGGATTATTAAGTGATTTTAAACGCACTCAATGTCTCAGACATCAGGCAGTGTTTTCATAACAATTTCATGTGATAACTTTCTGTTGGGGAGCTTTTAGAGATGGACATCTGGTTCCTTTTACCACCACTGTGAATAGTTCTGACACAGCAAGTTTCTCTAGAACAGAGCCTTTTGCACCAAACCACTCTGAGTGACTTTGTTAACCTATGTTAAGCAGCCCAATACATTCTACCTGGGGCTTCAGTGTTTATCTGCAAAAATCATAAGATTTGTTTTTTTCTTGTTTTCAATGTTGCAGAAATTGCAGAAACACCAGGGAAAGGAGTAAAGCAGGTACATTCACCTTTTCACTCTTACTTTTTTCTTTATTTCTTCTCCACCCACTGTTTGTCTTTTTTTCATTTGTTAGTGAATTATTATTATTATAGATGAGAGAACATGATCTTGCACACCCATTCATAGCAGCCATTTTGACAATGACAGGAGAAGAAAGGTAAGATACTTTTTCAGGATTTACTGGCAATTTGTTAGTAATGATGGTTTAAAAAAGAAAAATGTTCTGACTCTTCTGACCGCATGACCATGAGTCTAATTTTTGTCTAGTCTAGGAGCTAAGGAGATAAGTGTCTCAGATCTGTGTGTCCCCAGAGCTCTCAAATCAATAACAACAAAAAAAAGATTAGTGCCATTTTAATATGAATGTGAACATGTAAGGAATGTAATGTGAAATGTAAGACAATTTTGTGTATAATTTGATCTCTTCTTTGTGTCTTTTTAACATCTTTTTTGGGAACATTTAATTCTTATAATTATAGAATTAGTATTATAATACTTAAAGATTTTGCTCATATTTTTGTATTTAAGTGATTCTGCAATACGTTAAATGGCTCATATCTTACATTTTGCTGGTTGACCACATTGCTGAAGCTGGTCGTGCTGGTTGACCATTTTGGTGAAGCTGGTCACACTGGTATACCTGTTTGGTTATGCTCTTCATATGGGTTGACCTACCTGGTCACGCTATTCTTGCTTTTGACCAGTTAAGCCACCAAACAAAAATGTTCCCTTTGCTGGTCTATCGGCCTTACCAGTTTTTTCAGCAGGGTAAACATCTGTGTGGTACTGAGAATGGTGTGTTTTTTTTTATTTTATTTTTTTTAATATGATTATCTGTCAATACTGATTTCATTTCGCTGTAGTTGTGCATCTTGACTCATTTACACTGTTTAAAATCTCTATTTTGCGCAAGGATGTGGTAAGCCAGGCATACACTGTGCAATTTTAGCCAGATTTTAAGCCCCATTTGCTCAGAGCCGACTGAATTTCATGATCGGGCTGAATTTCCGTTTCCGAAAGGGGAAACGATGCCCGATTAACTGCCTAAACGAGGTCCAATTGAGCAGTCGGATGATCAGATAAATTTATGACATTTCAGAAATCTTGGTCACTTGTTTGACAGTGTGAGCAACCTTACAAACCAATTTCTCCATGTTGCACCCAAAAGCACACACCGCTCCTGCACAGAGACAAAAAAATCCACGTCTGCGGTGGATATATATATATATATGTGTGGGTGTGTGTGTGTGTGTGTGTGTGTGTGTGTGTGTGTGTGTGTGTGTGTGTGTGTGTATATATATATATATATATATATATATGAGATACAGCCAATGAAGTCACAGCTTGTTTTGAATGAAACAGCTTTACTGAAGACGCAGTGTGAGCACCCATGTCGCGTTGCGTCTCGTCAGATGGACAGTGTGTTTTTGTACAGTGTGAGCATGTAAATCGCAGGCTTTTGCAGTACAAGATGGGCGATTCAAACGTACAATGTGAGCTGTCACCAAAGAACAAGATTTCTAAAATTGCACAGTGTATGCCTGGCTTCACAGTCTGAGACAATCTGTTTAAAATAGAATCGGAGCTCTGTAGGATCAAGAGATTTTTATTGCAGAAAATCTAAAAAAAAAAAAAAAAAAAAAAAAAAATCAAATCAAATCTAGTCTTCCCATCAGAATTGAAAACCATATTAAACCTAAAAAATGCAATTACTTAAGACTGATTGAGACTCTCTTCTCTTGTATGTCTCTGTACTCTTGTGTTGTTTTTGCTAACTCGATGTAAAAGACTCCAACGTCGAAGAAGGTACAGCCTTGTGATTTTGTGGTCACTCAGTTTTTGTCAGTCTTTCACCTGCTCTCATTTCCTGTGGTTTGGTTTGAAAAGGCTTCAGTACCTTCACTCCTTCTTTCCTTTGTAAAATCCATCTATATCTATGACTGAAACATTCCTGCTTTTCCACACATCACAGATCCTTATATTTGTCACACTTTATTCTTGTTTTGATGGTTTTGGTCACGATCACATTTGTTGTTTCACTTTTTTATCTCCTGTGTACTGTTGATACCTTGTTTCTGTGACAACAAGCTGCTGAAGAGTTTCCTACATTAGTATTGGTATAAGCAGAGGAAGTTTCATTGCATGGTTCTGATCTTGTTTGTTTGTGTTGATGCTGACATAGAATCAGACATTAAAAGCATATATATACATATATATATATATATATATATATATATATATATATATATATATATACATACATATATAAGCACAACTTAGAAGTTATTTTTAGCCAGAAATGGGGTTGAAACTGTAAATAATAAATAAACTGTAAAGAATTTATACCAATTAAAAAGAAATCCCACAGATTTTTCAACATGCATAGTTCAGTGGTCATCAGCGGTCATTTACTGTGGTTTGGTGTGAATTTACTTCATTGTAGAGAAACTTAGCAACTCAGCTTTTTTTTTTACAGTGGTGGTGATAAGAACCAGGGGACAAGATGTATATAACACAGACATTTTATTTGCTCTCCAAAACCACCAGTAAACCTACGTGTGTCTTCTGAGTTTTTGTCTGCAATGTTGATAATAGTAAACTTGTGGTAGATCTGAAGAAATGTTTTCTTTGGAGACTGTTTTGCCTTACATGTACGTTTCTGCGATGATTAGATATTAAAATATGTTTTAGGATATAACATGGGCTAGTCTAGGCTAGGTTTAATATATTAAATTATTGTTCAGTAGTTTAACCAACACAGTGGTTTAAAGTAACACAGATGGGTTTAACAGTACGTAATCACCTTAGTTACATGTTACGGTTGAGTGAGTAGTACGGTACTGTACAAAAGATATTGTAAACATGATGAATACCACATTGAGAATACTTCATGAGAATACTGCATGATTAATGTCTCAAATTTGTAGATAGAGTGAGAGAAAGTGCGTGAGCGAGGACCACTGTTGTTGTATAAACCAAGAGCGTGCCCATTGCGACCAATAAAAGACAAAGGAAACATCCCCAGGCCTGAATCAGAGCCAGCAGGACTCTTAAATGTAGATGCTAATAAGAAATTTCCATTTGGGGGGAGGTAGAGCAGCTGCTTCCCAAGCGTGACACGGTTTGATTAGAAAGAGAGCATAATTTGTGATGTGTATTTGGATGTATAAAATGTTGAATAAAAATAATTGTGTTTTGTAGCTTATATTTTTTTTGTAGTGTAGCGGAGTGGCATTACTGGTTCTGTTTGCTTTATTCCAACATGTGTGTCCTCAGAAAAACGATATATTGTGATGTCTATCTTGCATTGAGAAGATATCTTAAATGTTGTGATGTGTTTTTGCCATATCGTAGACCCCCTACTTGCTAAGATTTTCTAGAATGGAGCATTTCACATCAAACCACTCTGAATGACTTTGTTTACAAACAATTATGCAGAATTTTTAAAGGAATTGGTGTAATAAAGGAATTATGTATTTTGTATTAAGTGTCTATTTAGGACACTCTTTTAAGAGCATGAGTTTAGCATATGGTAATCCACTTTTGATCAGTTATATCATGTTCCCTGTAGTTGTGGCATCCTTAGTAACCTGTTTGTACTAACCTCTAATATTGTGACTATGATTATTCTGCTTTTGAAATGCCTGGCTTCTCTCTCTCTCTCTCTCTCTCTCTCTCTCTCTCTCTCTCTCTCTCTCTCTCTCTCTCTCTCTCTCTCTCTCTCTCTCTCTCTCTCTCTCTCTCTCTCTCTCTCTTTCTCTTTGTTTCTTGCTTTTGCTCTCTTTCTGTCTCACTCCATCTAACGTATTTCTTGCTTCTCTCTTTCATTCTTTTGCTCCTTCTGTCTTGCTTGCTCTATCTCTTTTATTCTTCTGGTTTTTCCCTTTTCCCTGCCTCCCACCCCCAACTCTCTTCCCTGAGTGTCCTTTTGTCTTCTCTCCGCAACCCCCCCATCCTCCTTCAGTCCACTGTGCGCCGTAGTACCAAGGTGAGCCTAAATGCAGCAGCTGAGAATGCTGAGAAATGCAGTTCAAAGCAAAAGAAAACCCAGTAAACTGCAAAAACTTGATATTTTCGATCTAATCTTAAGTCTAATCATCATATCAGATTTCTCATTTTGAGATTGTTGTAGTATAAGATTAGTATGGAATAGTATAAGATTTAACTTATTGGCAGATAATTTTGCTTGTTTCTGGCATATTTCTTAAAACCAGCAATATTATCTGCCAGTATAGTTTCACCTAACAAAATTGCTTGACTAAAACATCTAAAATATTCATATTTTATGAATTTTTACAGCAGTCTCAAAATGAGATATATTACGTACTTTGAGTTTATGATTTTACTTGCTAAGAGATCATTTTTGCAGGGTAATTCACAAATGCTTGTGAATTACTCTGTTCACTTTTGTAACAGTTACAACACATACATAGAAATGTTACATAGATTATTAAGTGGCTACATTACTGTGACAATCATGTACCATCTGAAAAAGTACCTGTAAAGACATTTGGGCAGTAAATGTGTTTATTAAAAAAGTTAACATTTGAACAGATACAAATGTTAATGTAAAGTATTTATATATCCCATTGTGATTGTCCAGCATTTACAGTTTCCCTCCAAGACATAGTTAATCTGATCAGTTTGTTGTATTACTGCTGATGGAATTGAACTAATCCCTAACCTTATAACTGAAAACAGCACAGTCGTCCTATGTTTTACTTATTAATGTTTATTTGTATTTATTCTAATGTTTTATAGTGGTTAATGTTATAGGTGGTAACTACTACATAGTTAAAAAGAACTTTTATTGCTGCTTAATGCTTTTGCACAGAACTGTAAATACTTTCTTTTTATTGGTATCTACATAAGCGAGATGTACTGTGAGTCAAGAACAGCTGTTTATTTAGTTTATTTCAGCAGCTGAGATTATTAGCAGGTGGATATGAGTAGATAGTGTTTAAATATGTACATAGATGGACACATGTTCAGGCTAAGCTAATGAGGTCTTCATTTGTGGACAGTGGAGTAATCTTGGTCGGCTCTCTTACTCTTCCTCCTTCCCCTCCCTCGTTATGGTATGTTCCAAAACCCCTCCAACCCCTAATGTGGTGAAAACACTGTGGTGGTACAGCGCAGTCCTGTAGGGGCTGGAAAAAACACTCAAAATCCCTGATAACGATCATACAAAGGGTGGATGGTATACGATAGTTTACAGTTTGCTTGTCTGAGCAAATGATTGGTTTCAGCAGTGCTGGCAGAACGCTGACTTATTAAATGCTTCACAAATATAGATGTAGAGCAGTGGTTGAGTCTGTAAGCAACAAGTAGTTATGTGCTAGCCCAATATTTCATGATCTTATTTGCTTTTTACCACTGATGTTTATTTGTTTCTTGTAGTGTTAAATAAAAGTAGAAGTGTCTGTTCTTTAGGGCTGGCCTGAATAATAAGCTTTGTCTTTTTTGTAAGAACATTCACATAACAACATTCTAGCCTTAAATAAATGATCAGCAAGGGCCTTTAGTAGAGGTATTGTTAACGCATGTATAATGATCAGTGCAAAATTTGCAAGAGCCCCGCACAAGTGTGATGATTAATCTCATATTTGTAAGCACAGTGGTACTTACCTTGATCAGTAGGCTACCTAATTCTAACTTTAGTGCGAATGTAGAGGGAACCTGCTTAGACACTACTAAGGTGGTCTTCCTCATGTTCTGATGAGCCTGTAGCTCCAAAAACTCTTGCCTGTGAGTAATTGGTACTTTCCATGATAGAAAAAAAATGCAAGCTAGCCTAGTAAAATAACTCTTTATAACAAATAAATACTATAACAGACTATAACTAAATAAAGTGGTAATTGTAATTTCTTACACTCAGCATTTAGATTAGCATTTTGATGCTCAGAAATACAAGTGATGTAACTCAAAGTTGTTTTTCTAAAAGGCTACAGTCACAGATTTTAACATAGTAACATACAGCTTGCTGCAGCTGGGCTTCAGCCTGACTGTCAGTACTTTGTTGCGGCATGCTAGATCAGTTTTAAAGCTGCAGTATCAAACATTCTGAGTATTTTAAGCCTATAATGCTGTTCTGTGTTGGTGGAGCATTTTCTCCATTCAAAGTTTCTCACAAACTTCAGAAAACTAAGTACGCATAGGTATATATCAAGTGTCACATATATTGTGTTATGTGTCGCAGTACTGCTTTTTTGCCCTGTCATCCACCCTTACACCAGAATTCTGTTACTGATCACTGACCCAGCAATCACAATATTAACTTTATTCTTACAAGTACAGAACTAGAACTGGTAGTCGATCAGCCTTGCACAGCCCTCATATGACTTAACTGGACTGACACTTTTGGTGTCAGTGAAAAGTTCCCAACTACACTGCACTTTGACCGAGTCAGAACGGTTGGCACCTGGGCTTTTGGTTGCACCTTTTAGGTTAGAGGAATAGAAATATTATCACATCGGGATGCAACACACTGGGAAGTAGGGCTGGGACAATAAGGAAAAAAGATCAAGACAATTATTGTATGTATCTATATAAATGTCCTTGTTAGACTTTTCCAGTATTTAAAATCACAGGTATGTAACAGTTACATTTTTATCATCTAAGATGACAAAATATTAAGGCCATTGTGACAGTTTAAAAAAAAAAGAAAAAGTTCTGCTCACAAATTTGATGGCTGTTCTCTATCTCTCTGTCCGCTATAGACTGGTCGTCCCTCGGCCATTGGCTCTATACCTGATCTGACAGAGAATGAACCTTCCACGCCTTCCCAGACTGCACTGGGAGCTCCCATGATGCCTCAGCCTGGTGGAACCCCTGGAGGCCCCACCCTCACCACCTCCAGCAAGGTGAGCTAGCTTGATAAAAACAGCAAGCTAACAAACAAATTGTACATCAGTTTCACTGCATTCTTCTGTTTCACAATCCTAAAATCAGATAGAACTGTAACATAGCTTCCTTTTTATATGCATTTGCCCAACTTCAGGACTTCACATGTAATTACAATTAAGATTATTATCATTTGGTTTATTGACTTACAGGCAATTCTGTCACCTTCTGTTCCTCTAAAGTGATAGAAGTCGTATTACACTCTGACTGAATCATATTACTGTTATAAAACATAGAGCACTTTTAAAATTAAACAATAGAAACCTTAACACTCCTACACTCCCTGTAGAGTATTAAAAGCTGTCAGAATGGCTGCTTGAATCATATTATATTACATATATTATTTTAGAGCACTTTTTGTTGACAGTTGTAAAATGTTGGCTCAGGAACTAAAACCAACAGAAGTATTTCTTAGAAGTGCTTTAAAGCCGACACTACACCTATTCATTCTCCCATTTCACATGCCTCATCCCTCCTTCCTCATCCATCTCATCTTTCTGTTCCACAGGCTGAGCCTGGCATGTCCAGACAGGTGAGTTTAGCCATAATAGGGCTGTAAATCTGTACTTTACAGCTTGGATTGAATTATATTTGGTAAAATGGAATGATGCTGAATTTACTAAATTACAAGTAATGATGATGATGGTGGTAACTCGGGATTTCTCCTCACTCTCTTACATCGCTTGCTACTATAAGCATGTTCTGTCTCTTTGATAAATATGCCTGTGGTGCACATGATAATCAGCCTGGGCGCTTAACAACTGGTGATATGTTTTGTTTGCACCAAGGGAACGATTCTCACTCATTTCCTTTAATATTCACTTTTTCTTTAATTCTCTTTTTCATTGATTAATTCATGAACCTCATTTCTCACTCTTTCAGGAAGAGGAGGCTCTGAGGGCACAGGTGAAAGATTTAGAAGAGAAGCTGGAGACTCTGAAGATGAAGCGAGCAGAAGACAAGGCCAAGCTAAAGGAGCTGGAAAAACACAAGATCCAACTGGAGCAACTGCAGGAGTGGAAGAGCAAGATGCAGGAGCAGCAGAATGAGCTGCAGAAACAGCTTAAAGAGGCCAAGAAGGTATGACATACACACAGCAAAACAAGATATTGCCTGCAGAAGACAGATATCAACAGCACACTGTACCTTATTCGCCTTGTTCATCTTTACGCTGATCACTATTAGAAAACATTGTGTATAAACCAAGGAGGGAAATAACAACCAAATCCAAAAAATCTAATGACTAAGTAGTCTGATATGACTACAAAGTTGTTTTCATTGCTGTTTTAAAGCCAAAGTTATTTTACTTATTATACAGCCTCTTCAGCAACTGCGAAGGTGGTGGTGTTTCTATTTCATGAGCCAACAGCAGAGAAAAACAGTTAACATTATCGATAACGATAATAAAAAATTTTGGAAACGGGTCAAGTTATCAATTAGTTGGTGTGTCCCATTTACATCACTTAAACAGAGAGAGTACAGAGTTGTGCTGAAAAGGCAGCTTCCTGTACGATGTGTAAAACTTAGATCAGCTGGCAGCGCAACGCTCAGGCGAGCATAGTGCTGCATTCATATGGCAAAGCATATTCCTCAATATGTCCGGATCGGAACCATGAGGAACCCACCTGTGACAGCTTTTGTTTAGCAAAGAAGGAGAGGAGCAGATCTTTATGGGCAGAGTTATGGGCTGAAATGATGAACTAAAGAAACATATTGTGCTGTCAGCAGGTTTAATTCTTCCTAATTAGCCCATGTAAACATTAGCAACATCAGCAAGTGTGTTGAACACCACAACCAGCAGAAGCCTTGTTCAGGCTGCTAGCAAATCCATATTGTATATGAAAACATCAATGACGGCTGTCATTAGGCGGAAGGCAGGAAACACCCTGGACAGGTAATTGTCAGTTGTCTTAAAATGAGTCCAATTTGCCTGCAGTCTCAACATGGCCAAAGAGACATGGCATCATATTTCTGTACGTTTCTACTCATTGAGCTATGATGGTGAGGGGCATTCATCGCCTATTAAGTGTTTGTTTGTTTGTTTGTTTGTTTGTTTGTTTGTTTGTTTATGTATGTATGTATGTATGTATGTATGTATGTATGTCAAGTTCAGTGATCACAGTGTGCAGGATGGTACATATGCCAGTGTATTAATCTTCAGCTGAATATTTTTCAAATTGCAAATGCAAACAAAACTGTCCCACTGAACAGCCCTTCTTTTGCTTCTTGTTTACATTTATAAGATTTAGCAGATGCTCTTATCCATAGTGACTTATGAAAGTGCTTTATTGTCTACTCAGAGAATGTATCCTAGCTAGCACAAATAGGTTGGAGTCCCAACCACCCTTAAGGTCGTTAGAATATACAGAATTAATATATCATAAGTGCAATAAAATGCATGTACCTTGGCAGAATGAGTACAGCCTGCACAGTTTGCATCCTGCTATGGGATATGGTACACTACCAATGCATCCGGGGCAGACACTCAGCACAGTGAGATGCTTATGTTTATAATACTTAAACTGTGCATCATTGTCTGCTTTTGAGCTCATTTTGTTTTAGTTTAGCCAAGCATTGTAGGCTAAAACTGCATTTTGAAACTGCGTTTTGGAAATGCTTTTTTTATTATTTGAATGTGGACTGATACAAACAAAACCACACACAAAAAAATCTGCTCATAATAAAAGCCCTGTTTTTGAGAGAAAAAAAATTGCATTAGGAAAATGGGTCAGTTGTGTTTGTGTTCTTATAAAGGAATTTTTAAATTTTACACTTTGAATCAAACATTCTTGTCTGATTTCTGCAGGTTTTTGGTTCTCTAATCGATTCATCAAAGTCATAATGGGCCAACGAAGACTTTTTTTTTTTTTTTTTTTTTTTTTTAGTAAATTTATGTAAATGAAAGCTATGGAATAAAGCTAGGTAACTAAGTAAGTGGGAGAAATTACACTGCTTCAATGTCTTTACCTAGAGGAGGAGGTGATCCAGAGAAAGAAGAGAGTATATAGCTGTAGTAGCACTTATTTGTAGGTGTGGATTACAAATGGGGGCCCTTACTAGGCTTGATGCAACCTAAAGTGCCCTAAAAATAATCATTAAATTGTACCTAATAAATAAAGCCATTTAATTATTTCCTTTTTCTTAGTTTGAAAGAGTCTAAATATTAAGGGTCTAACAGTAAGTACAGAAAGAGTAGCAAAATAAGACGAATCAACACAATCAGTATGTATAAACTTCTCTTCAGCAATACTCCCTTCGCTGAATAAGTCTGCATGCCTAAATCATCAAACATTTGCCTCAAACTGCTAATATGGGTACACCCCCTTTATACCCCACCCACAAATTTCTCTAGTCTGCACTCTTTCAACACCAAGAGTACAAACAGTAACACAAGCAGAACAAGCTAGCTAATGAAAAGCTGTCATTAGCTAACAAACATTCTTCAAAATTAATATTCAGTTTAGTTTCGTCAGTCATGTACTTGGAAATTGAATCCATGTCTTTTCTCATATCTTGCAAATTTAAAGTCTGGTCTGATTTTATGGAATGCAACTAATGCACATGCTTAAATTACATTTGTTTGGGTTATTTTCAGCCATGAAAAGTTACACACATAATGACAGACATGTTATGCGGTGCACAGCATTGACGAGCACATCATCGCCCCCTCCTTTGGGCTCCACCTTTCAGGTGAACCTGAAAAGTTCCCACCGACATTTAGCACTAAATTTAATGTGGTTGTCCCCAGACTTTCATTATGTCATTATGTGATCATGCGAGACTACAAATGCAGAAGGTGAATTCATAGTAAAAACAGACTTTTGCCCATTTTTATTTTGTATTTATGATGATCTAGGCATGTAGTTAGCACCATGCTAGTAACTTCACAGCTTGCTGCTATGTGATTATGTATGGTGTGGACTGTTTAAATTTGTTTTTTGATCAAACTATTTTAATAACATTATCGTAGAAGCTAATCAAAAATTCTTGCTAGCAGCTAAAAATCTTAGTTGCTGTATCTCAAACCTTTAGATTACTCTGAAATACATAATTGTTTTTATTTCAGGACAAGAACAAAAAAAGGTCTTACTTTTGTGTCTGCATTTGTAGGAAGCGCGCGAGGCTCTGGAGGCGAAGGACCGTTATATGGAGGAAATGGCAGACACATCGGACGCCATTGAAATGGCCACGCTGGATAAGGAGATGGCTGAGGAGAGGGCAGAATCTCTGCAGCAGGAGGTCGAGAGTTTAAAGGAGAAAGTGGAAGAGTTAACCATGGACCTTGAGATACTCAAACACGAGATAGAGGAAAAAGGTAGAAAACACCTACGCATAGAATTCTTCAGCATTATTAAGGGTGTAAATCTCTGACCTCCAAGAATTTAATTTCAGTTGTGATTCTTTAGGAAATGATTAGCTGTGTTGTAAAATCTCACATTTCACCACAATTCGGTACATTCGCTTGGTTCGATCAATTATTGTTAAAAATACACTTGAATACACAGCTGTATCTGGAGCTATTCATACAGCAATAGAATATATACTTTTACTTTATTGATTATAGTCATTTTAATTATTTGTCATAAATCACAACAGTTTAGTTTGTTTGCTCATTTTAATGCTTGGAACACAGCTTCTCAATTGTTTGCCAGACTTCATTAGCAGAATGGGCTGTTACAGAGTGTCTGTGCATTTAGGTGGAAATGAAAGAAGAATTGTAACTTTTCCTCTGATGCAACTCGACAAAGCCATATCAGTGTGACGTTCCCTCGCTGCTGCTTGCTTAAATGATAAAAGCCAGGGACCTTATTTTTAAAATGTACTTACATTACATTCTCAATTTGTTCTGAAGATAAGTTCATAGAAATTGCACATGAATTATTTCTATAAACAGTCTTCAGGAATTGCACACTAATGCCTGGTGCACACTGACTCTGCCTCTGTGAAACTGTACAGTACATTGTACATTAGATTGAAAGCTATTGCTGGTCTAGGCACATTTTCGCATTAACTTCATGTCTTATAAATCATTACTTAAACTTAAGTTTGAATGTATGGTTGCTTTAAGTATCTTGTCACTGATTGGTGCACAGAATACTCATCAAATCAAAATAACAGTTCTTTTATGAATTCTTAGCAATTATCACTGTTGCAATGATTGACAAATTGATACATGGTCCCAGATTTTGTCTGTCATGTTCTCTCTCAATAGGCTCAGATGGTGCAGCCTCCAGTTATCATGTTAAGCAGTTGGAGGAACAGAATGGTCGGCTGAAAGAGGCACTAGTCAGGTGAGCCCTTTTCCTATCTTCTGTCAGAATCTCCTTGGAGATACATGTCCAGTATCAGAGGAGCAAAAGCGCTGAGTTTAGTAACAAAGTCATTACTGTCAGATACTTCCTGTAATGTTAACATAGCTCTAAAAAGAAGCAGAAACCGTGGCAAAGTAGTAAACAGCAGTAGTTTTAATATTGCAGTCACAGTGTATAGCAATATAATTACTACATATTTATCTACACCTGTTATTACTGGTATTTTGCCCTGGTGTCAAGTGTTAACATTAAGATGAGCTGTTGGCTCTTGTGTACACATTATCACAACCCCATTGTCCCAGCTGCTGTCCACTGGCTGTGTTTTTTCCAGGATGCGTGACCTGTCTGCATCAGAGAAACAGGAGCATGTGAAACTGCAGAAACAGATGGAGAAGAAAAACTCTGAGTTAGAGACTCTGAGAGGGCAGAAGGAAAAACTGCAGGAGGAGATGAAACAGGCTGAAGCCACAATAGATGAACTCAAAGAGCAGGTCTGAATCTGTATGAGAATACAAAACAAACACACACATGCCTCAGCTACACCACAGCACACACTGAAACATTCAAATCAGACTTTGGCACCACAAAAAAAAAATCTGTTCATCCACACGAGAAAAAAAAAGCCAGCCCAGCTCCTAAAATGTCAAGTGAACTGCCTCAAGAAGAGTACTGTGAGCATGCATATTGTGTAAAATGGAATTTAACCAGAGATTTTCTAACATCAAGACTGTGACATGTAGCAGACTTAACACAGACAGGCAGACCTCTGTGGTTAACACATGTTCAAGTTTTAATATCTTGCATAAAATTTGATTGTTGCCAGAAAACAAAAACAAAATAAAAAACAAAAAAAATCTACAATGTACTGCCATTGGGTTGTTTGTTACCTTGGTTACATCACTGTTTCTGAAATGCTCATACAGTCCTGTTGAGGCAAAGAAACTTTTCTAATATTTCAAACCTCCATATAAATTATGTAGTCACATATCTTTAGAATCATTGTGGTATTTTTTATGTTTGCAATCAAATCGGCACTCTAAAAGAACAGAGCGCAGTAATTTGTTCACCACAAACACACATAGATTAAGATCCACATCACCTAGACTGCTTTACATCTCCACACATTGGTAAATGGTCTGTATGGTATGCTGTAGGTGGATGCTGCGCTGGGAGCAGAAGAGATGGTGGAAACACTGACTGGGAGGAATCTGGATCTGGAAGAGAAAGTGAGAGAACTGAGAGAGACGGTCAGCGACTTGGTAAGAGATATGTGCTTAACATTTTATGCTCATTTCGAAACAAGCATTCTATAAAATTAAATGTACATACGTCCATTCATTTTTCACATTTTTAAAAAATGAAGCTATGGTAATAATTATGGTAACAATAGTGATTATTGTATTTATAAAGAATTCTTTATATATACAAAATGCAGTTGATTGACCTAGTATACTTGTGTGTAGGAGGAAATTAACATGCAACATGTGGCAAAAAGTAATGTAAAATTAAAAGAAAAAGTAATGTGTGGATATGATGACTTGTAAAGTTATAATTGTAGGTTCAAAACTCAGATTGTGTTTTATAATAAAAGCTCACCAATTAGACCTCTTTGACTCCCTTTTTACTGTTTCTGTGCTGACTTGGAACTGTTGCCCCACAGGAAGCCATAAATGAGATGAATGATGAGCTGCAGGAGAACGCGAGGGAGACAGAGCTGGAGCTGAGGGAGCAGCTAGACCTGGCAGGAGCTCGCGTCCGAGAGGCTAACAAACGAGTAGAGGCAGCGCAGGAGACAGTGGCAGATTATCAACAGACCATCAACAAATACAGAGAGCTCACCGCACACCTACAGGTCAGTGGGAGGAGAAAGAGGAGCACATGCATTATGTTTCTAAAAGTGTCTAGACGTAACTTCTAATGATTGAGTTTAATTTATAAGAAAAGCCCTTTCTTTGTGCTTTTGGTTTTTGGTGGAATATGTCCTGGATTTTGGTTTCGGTCAAGAATTTTCTTTTCAGTGCTTCACGGTTTTGAATGGTACTGTAAATTTTAGCACCCCTAGATAGAATAAAAACAAATTAATATTTCTTGTCAAGTTTAGCACCTCATATTCTAAAAAAAAAAGAAGAAAAAAATAACACAGGAAAAGAAAAACCAAAGTATCATCATGTGGTTGTAGGACTGTGAGTCACTGCAGTAGGCTTTGTTAGTTAAAGCAGAGGTTTGCTCTAAACTTTAGCAGTCGTGTCAAAGCAGTTACTAAATCAGCTTTCTATTACCTTAAGAACATCAACAAGATTAGACATTTTCTGATGAAAACAGACCTGGAGAAACTCATCCATGCCTTTATTTCTAGCAGGATTGATCACTATAATGGTCTTCTAACTGGATTCCCAGAACAGACAATCAGACAGGTTCAGATGATTTGAAATGCGGCTGCCAGGCTCACACATCAGCCCTTTTTCAAATCCTTATACTGGCTACCAGTCTGTTACAAATAGACCTTCAGATACTACTATTGGTCTATAAATCGCTGAATGGTGCAGGACCCACATATTTAGTTCACGTGTTGCAGCGACATGAGCCGAGCAGAACTCTCAGATCCTTTGGAACTAGTCAGTCCTGCTGAAGGTGAAGACTAAACATGGAGAAGCAGCGTTTAGCTACTATGCTACTCTTAAATGGAACCAGTTGACAGAGAGCATCAGAAGAGCCGCTACGATGGACAACTTTAAATCCAGGCTCAAAACATTCCTGTTTGAGCAGCTTTCAGCTCAGTTTGAACACTGTTAGTGTTTCTAGCCCCTTTTTCCTCTGTAACGGCACTTTTTTTTTATCCTAATCTAACTTTGAGTTTTTATTTTGATTATTTAACTGTCCTTATTTCATTTCTAATTACATTTTTCATTTAACAATTTTAACGACTTTTAAATGTATTGTTTTAATCATGTTTTAAATAGTTTTTCTCTTCGTGCTTACTTTACTTTTTAAAAACATCTTTGACTTTGACTGCATTTTCACTGTTCACTTCTACTGATGAACTTCCTGTGTGCAGTAATTTTTCTCACTTTGCCGTTTTGTCCTCTCACCCTCTGTGCCGTAAACAGGAAGTGAACCGTGAGCTGACCAATCAGCAGAGTGCTACAGCTGAGCAGCTCCAGCAGCCTCCCACCGAGCTCTTTGACTTCAAGATCAAATTTGCTGAGACCAAAGCTTACGCCAAGGTACTGGTGCCTCCACAGAGCTTACCACCAACTGAAGCTGCACCATATGAACAAAATATTAGTTTTGCAGTTTTAGTGGTACAGTCGTAGGCAAAAGTTTGAGCACCCCTGGTGAAATGACACATTTTGTTGATTTTCCAAGTGACCATAAGTTCACACATCCTCTGCAGAGAACACATTTCTGCACATTTGAGTGCACTATTAATGTTTACTTGCTGAATTTTAATTTGGGCACAAATTGTGCACATTTTGTGTTTTTGTGCACTGAAATTTGCAGTGAAATGTCATATTTAAGTTTGTTCCTTAAATATTTAAAGTTTTAGGGGATGCATTAACTTTTTTTCCCATTAAAAAATCAACACAGTCTAATTTGACCAGGCCTATTCAGTTTATACACTGCTCAAAAAAATAAAGGGAACACTCAAATAACACATCCTAGATCTGAATGAATGAAATATTCTCATTGAATACTTTGTTCTGTACAAAGTTGAATGTGCTGACAACAAAATCACACAAAAATCATCAATGGAAATCAAATGTATTAACCAATGGAGGCCTGGATTTCGAGTCACACACAAAATTAAAGTGGAAAAACACACTACAGGCTGATCCAACTTTGATGTAATGTCCTTAAAACAAGTCAAAATGAGGCTCAGTATTGTGTGTGGCCTCCATGTGCCTGTATGACCTCCCTACAACGCCTGGGCATGTTCCTGATGAGGTGGCGGATGGTCTCCTGAGGGATCTCCTGCCAGACCTGGCGTCCGCCAGCATCCGCCAAATCCTGGACAGTCTGTGGTGCAACGTGCCGTTGGTGGAGCGAGACATGATGTCCCAGATGTGCTCAATCGGATTCAGGTCTGGGGAACGGGTGGGCCTGTCCATAGCTTCAATGCCTTCATCTTGCAGGAGCTGCTGACACACTTCAGCCACATGAGGTCTAGCATTGTCCTGCATTAGGAGGAACCCAGGGCCAACCGCACCAGCATATGGTCTCACAAGGGGTCTGAGGATCTCATCTTGGTACCTAATGGCAGTCAGGCTACCTCTGGCGAGCACATGGAGGGCTGTGCGGCCCTCCAAAGAAGTGCCACCCCACACCATTACTGACCCACTGCCAAACCGGTCATGCTGAAGGATGTTGCAGGCAGCAGATTGCTCTCCACTGCGTCTCCAGACTCTGTCACGTCTGTCACATGTGCTCAGTGTGAACCTGCTTTCATCTGTGAAGACCACAGGGCGCCAGTGGCGAATTTGCCAATCCTGGTGTTCTCTGGCAAATGCCAAGCGTCCTTCATGTTGTTGGGCTGTGAGCACAACCCCCATCTGTGGACGCTGGGCTCTCATACCATCCTCATGCTGTCGGTTTCTAACCGTTTGTGCAGACACATGCACATTTGTGGCCTGCTGGAGGTCATTTTGCAGGGCTCTGGCAGTGCTCCTCCTGTTCCTCCTTGCACAAAGGTGGAGGTAGCGGTCCTGCTGCTGGGTTGTTGCCCTCCTATGGCCTCCTCCACGTCTCCTGGTGTACTGGCCTGTCTCCTGGTAGCGCCTCCAGCATCTGGACACTGCTGACAGACACAGCAAACCTTCTTGCCACAGCTCGCATTGATGTGCCATCCTGGATGAGCTGCACTACCTGAGCCACTTGTGTGGGTTGTAGAGTCCGTCTCATGCTACCACGAGTGTGAAAGCACCACCAACATTCAAAAGTGACCAAAACATCAGCCAGAAAGCAGAAAGGTACTGAGAAGTGGTCTGTGGTGCCCACCTGCAGAACCACTCCTTTATTGAGTGTGTCTTGCTAATTGCAAATAATTTCCACTTGTCTGTTCTATTTGCACAACAGCTGTGAAATTGATTGTCAATCAGTGATGCTTCCTAAGTGGACAGTTTGATTTCACAGAAGTTTGATTTACTTGGAGTTATATTGTGTTGTTTAAGTGTTCCCTTTATTTTTTTGAGCAGTGTATGTGTGTGTGTGTGTGTGTGTGTGTGTGTGTGTGTGTGTGTGTGTATATATATATGTATATATATATATATATATATATATATATATATATATATAGGGAGGGAGACTTTTTTTATTTGCTTTTGCCACTTGTTATTTCTGATGTTTTACTCATGTGATGTGTGTGCATGTCTGTCTATACATGAAGGCCATAGAGATGGAGCTGCGCAAGATGGAGGTGGCTCAGGCGAACAGGCAGGTTTCTCTGCTCACCTCCTTCATGCCGGAATCGTTCTTGCGGCACGGAGGAGATCATGACTGCATCCTGGTTCTGCTGCTCATCCCCAGACTGATCTGCAAGGTAGTGCAACATCACTATCTTTTAAAATTTACAGGTGTCACCACAGTACTATCACATACTCAGAAATCTTTCATACGTATCCACAAATCTAATTGCATCACTTTGGTATTATTTTGGTATAATCTGTTCTATTATTGCAGATTTTAATAATGTGTATTGCTTAAAATTATATTGTTGTAGTAATAAAATTACTGTCTAATATGCAGTATAGTATACTATAATAATATGCAATGTTAGATAAAACAATAAGATTTTATAGGATATCTCTGAAAATAAATGCTGCCCAGAGTAGCCAGCAATGCCATCCAGCAATGCTTGTGAGATGTAAGTTGGTCTTAATTGTAATAGTGGTTTGATAGTCATGTTAAAGAGTAATTCTTATTAAAGTATGATTGTCATTAATAGTGTTTCCCCACTGCTTGCAGGCTGAGCTGATCAGTAAGCAGGCCCAGGAGAAGTTTGATCTGAACGGAAACGCTGTGGAGCGCACTGGCCTGCGGGGGCCAGCTGGAGAGCAGCTAAGCTTCGCCTCTGGGCTGGTCTACTCTCTCACCCTACTGCAGGCAACACTGCACAAATACGAACAGTACGTACCAAAAAAAAGCAGAGTTAGCAAAGCAACACTTCAGCATTAGGGCTTTAACCTGCAGAGCCAGTATAAATATAATTGGGTGAATATTAGTTTAGTATTTTTTAGCATAAAGATTTTATAAAATGAAACCTTGTTACTTTGCTTCATTTTTCATTTTATTCATATTTGTATTTACCCTGAATGCATGCAATGCATGATATATTTTCTCCTTATAGTTAATTTGGTTAAAGGGGAATTTCACTGATTCAGTAGTTGAGATGTAAGTTGTTCTGTTGTGGTTTGCTCTTGAAACCTCTGAAACATTGTCTGAGGTCACAATGTCTGCAACACAAATATAACCATTGCAGTAAATGCAAAACTGCTATAACTATTTCTTATGATTTTAGTGAGCTTTTACTGGAAGATGTCTGGTTCCTATCACCACTAACCATTGTGAAGAGTTCTGACTTTGTAACTTTCTCTATAATGGAGAAATTTGTATCAAACCACTCTGAGTGTCTTAACCTTTTAATTATGCAGAAATGTGGAACAGTCTCAGGAATTCCCCCTTAAAGTGCATAAGGAGTACCAACTCCAGGAGCTTTATGATAACAGCAGCATCTAGAAAGTGAATGAGTGCAACCCGCTGGTTTCTCATTCCTCCTGGGCTTTAATACAACCTCCTAGTCTCTCTGAGCGAATTAGGAAAGGGTCTGCAGGCTGCAAGTAACAAGCTGTTTCCTCTTCCTCTGCTGAGGGTTGGTATCTGAGGAGAGGAGGGTGATGCTACGTTGTCTGTATGTGTGTAATTGTTTTCGCAGGTTGCACAGTCGTGAAAATGTGGTTTGACAGAACAAAGTGGTTTCGACTGACTGTCAGGAAACAGACTGGTATTAATGTCATAACGCTGCGTGATTTACATTGAGAAATACTGTATTTCTTCATTGTTTTTTAAGTGGCACTTAAACTTGTAGGAGTGGGCAAATAAGATCTCCATATTTCAATCACGATATTTTCTCGATATGTAACATGCATCACGATATTTTGTTTCGAGGTTAGATATGTTGAAACAGTGAATAAAGATCCAGTAGTGCCACATTAAAAAAAAAAAAAGTGAATTTAAAAGAGTGAATTTAAGCAACATCTCACATGCTGCCATGCACTGAATCAGGCCTAATTATATTGTGGCACAATTCTTTATGCTAATGATAAATATCGACATATTACTCACTACTTTTTAATCACTTCCTACAGCAGTGCTGTGTAGAGTAAAAAGTTAGTCATGGAAACCCCCTTCTGATGACTCCTTTTGAGGTGGGGGGGGGGGGGCTTTTTGAAAAACTGCAAGCACTGTGAGGTGGATTTTTAAGCGTGGGTTGGTTGGTTGGTTGGTTGTTTCCCGCTAGTTGGCTGATGCAGAAGTCAGATAGCTAACGTTACTGCTATAAAGCTGAAGATCAAGTCTGTATTTGTTAGCCTCAACATGATTTCTTACAGTTTCTTACAGAAGTACTGATAATCCAATTTTTTAAGCTTTTCTCTTTGTTCTTACCAAAATAAAGGTGTTAATGATGTGACTGTCTGAGTGCTGATGAGTGCTGTCTGCTTATATTTAGTTTGGTAATCTTAAGTTTAACTTGATTCATCGCCATGTATAATTTCAGTTTAAAAAATAATTTGAGTAAACAGAACTTATCAGGGTATACAATCTATCATATGGTGTCAGAAACCATATAATCAAGTCTAAGTTATTACTTAACAACTCCATGCAGGTAAAGGCAAGTGCAGTTAGCACTGTGCTAATTGGTGGGGTATAAGCTTCTATTATTTGCATGTTCGATTGTTCCAGGGACAAAATTAGCTAGATTAAGACATTTGAGTTAAAGGTGGTAAGTTGTGATTTAACCAGTGCTTTAATGGTGGAACCCAGCTAGTTGAGCAGTATTAATTTATAATTTTTGTATTTCTCTCTCTCCCTCAGGGCTCTGAATCAGTGCAGTGTGGAAGTGTATAAGCGGATGGGGACTCTGTACTCGGAGATGTGTGTGCATGAGCGTTGTCTGGACTACTTCATTGATCTCCTGCACAAAGACCAGCTTGATGAAACTGTCCAAGTGGAGCCGCTCACCAAAGCCATCAAATACTATCAGGTAATATATACACAACATAGATGTACCAACTTAAGCAGTGTTGAAAAATTAGAATTAGAAGACACACACACTAGGAGACAGTGAGCACACTTGCCCGGAGATGTGGGCAGTCCTATCCACGGTGCCCGGGGAGCAATTGGGGGTTGGGTGCCTTGCTCAGGGGCACTTCGGTTATGGACTGTCAGCCGAGGGGATCAAACCAGCGACCTTCTGGTCAGGGCTGGTTCCCTAACCTCCAACCCACGACTGCCCCTTGAATTGAATTGAAACAGTGCATGGAAATCTACATTACCGGCTCTCTCCTCGGGCTCTTCAGCATTTCTCTCGTTTACTCTTGATCAAGGAAAACAGTGTTAATGATCACAACTAGACATCTGGTTGTAGCCTATCGCAGTAACTTTTTTTTCTCTTCAGAAAATGTTTATTTTTTTCTGAAGAGCTTATGAATTGTAGGATTTCTGATTTTTGAGGTTTATTTTGTTAGAGCGCATTGCAGCAAATGCTGAAAAAGATTTATTGGAGAGCCTTTTAATCTGTGTAGAATGTAATTAGAGCTCTGGAGAAGTTCAACACATACAATATTGAAAAATTTATCAAATCTAGTTAAGATTGGCCTGCTTTGTGACCAATAAAATATCTGGAAACTATAATTCATAAATTCATAAAAGCACATGAACTGCTTAAAAAGGAATTCCACCAGTTTTTCAAATGTTCTGTATAGTTACATGCTCAAGATGTAAACAAAGTGATTTGGAGTGCTCTGATGTCAAACGCTCCATTGCAGAGAGACTTAGCAAGTCAGAATTGTTCAGTGCTTGTAGTAGGACCCAGATGTCTGAAGAGTTTAATGCCTTTAAAAGCTACATTTCAGACAGTTAATGCATGAAATGGTTATGACTCCACTGCCTGATGCCTGAGACATTGTTTTACAATAGTAAACATTAAAAATGGCTGTAATTGTGTTGGAGGCATTGCTACACCACCACTGTAAAGAAAGTCTCTACAATAAAAAATTTCACACCAAACCACTTTGAATGACTTACAACTCCCCCATTTTAATTATGAATTATCATGCAAACCCATGCAATTCTCCTTTATGCGCGACACAAACAATGTCTTATTTTTGCTGTTTAATCTGCGCCTCTGTTTATTACTTGATTTCTCAGTGATCAATAGCAAACTCATGGGGTTTAGTATGTCAGGATACGTGTATCATACAGTAATCAACACTGTAATTGGTTAGAGACTCATATATGGTCTTTCTGTATTGCACAGGTTGAGATTATGATAAAAACGAACTAATTATATATTTCAGCAGGCTAAGTTAAAGTGATATTGTCATATTGAATAGTACAAGGCCAGTGAGCTCACACACTCATTTTATTGGTCAAATGTATAATAAACACATTTTATTCAAATAAAATGTTTTTAGTGTTTAAGTGTGCAGTGCAGATTTTGAGTGTAGACCCAGGTAAAAAAAAAAATTTGTGTTTTTCTCCTGCTCTAGCAACTGTACAGCATCCACTTGGCTGAGCAGACTGAAGACTGCACTGTGCAGCTGGCCGACCATATCAAGGTACCATATGCTCGCGTCACAAACGCCTGTACAGCGCTTTGGGTTAATTACGTGAAACTTTTCATCTGGATCAGAATTGCTGGATAATCCAATCCCCCTTTGTCCCTTCAAGGATAAAATGATCTCACAGGTTTGGTCACAGTTTTTTAAAACACAGTTTTTTAAAACATTTTTGAACTGGGTGAAGCTGATCCAGACATAACAGGACAAGGATTTCTGGATTTGGTTTTCTGTGCTTTTAATCATTTTTTTTCTGGACAAATGAGATTATAGCATTTTTGTTAATAAAAAATAAATATCATTAACTTAAGGGCACTTTCACACTTACCTTGTTTAGTGTGGACTTATCGAATGTTTTTTTTTTTTTTTCTTCTTCTTCCCCCACTTCGTCTTGACAGCACTCCGCCTGTACTTGGTTGTGCACTAAAGGACTGAACCGTGGGAGTTTTTACTCAGATGGTGGCGAATATGAGAGAGTAACAGTGCTATCCCTGCTAAATTTCTAAACAATAAACAAGTGCTCACATATGTAATTTTGTGCACTGTAGCAGTTGCAGTATGAATTTTAATGGAGACATATAAAAAGGAAACAGTCATCTCAGCCCGAGCTTCCCCTCTCAAGGCAGGATAAAAAATGATCCTGTTTTTTTGGTATTACATTTATCCAGATTTTTGCTTCAAATCTTGGAAAACCCAGTTGCAGCTTTTAATTCTGTATAAACGTTCGACTGCCAAATCCAAGTCAATCTAAGATCAGAAAACCCAATTTTTAGGTTTAATCTAACTATATTACTTGTCATTTCATCTAGTGTTTAAACCTGGCCCCTGAACATGGGGGCATGTGGATGGTTGTCAGTGTGTTATTGTTATCATGAATAATTCTGTCCAAAGAAAGAATAAATAAAATTTTAAAGAGCCTGCAAATCAACAGCTAGTGTACAGTAACTGCATAAACTGTATTATAACATTATTATTTTGTAGTTGTTTGTTCTTAAGTAGTTAACTTTTGAGACCACTGAATTTAAGAAATTATTAGCAATCCCAGCAAGCATATTTTTCTTGTGTTCATTGTGTATTTCTTGATTTTAAGTCTATTTATAATATTTATGTGGTTTTGCACACAGATGTTTTGGACATGGCCCTTTTTCAGGTTCTCTTAATATTTATTAGAAATAAACATGTTTTTGTACTGTAACATTGAGACTGGTATATGTAAAGGTGCTTTACTCTGCAATTTGATTTGTCTTGTTCAAAAAGCAGTCCTGGCAGGAGCACTCCGCATAACTTAGGCGTGAGTGGGTGGGACTAAACACCGCTTAAAATATAATTATACTTTGTAGATCTGCAATTTATTTTTTTCCCCTCAGTTCACCCAGAGTGCTCTGGACTGCATGGGAGCAGAGGTGGGTCGTCTGCGTGCCTTCCTGCAGGCAGGACAGGAAGGGGCAGGGCTTACTCTGCTGCTGAAGGATCTGGACACTTCCTGCGGAGACATACGGCAGTTCTGTAAGAAAATCCGCCGGAGGATGCCCGGCACTGATGCACCAGGAATACCTGCAGCCCTCTCTTACCTTCCTGAGGTGAGTGATTTAAAGTGATGTTCAGACCTCCAAGGAGATAAAGATTTATAGTTGAATATTTAGGTTGTATTGTTTCAAGTGTTATTTAAAATATTTTTGTAAATACAGCACTACAGTTTACACACAATAGTTTAAGACTTAATTCTATTTGTATATGATATTATTATTTATCAAACAGTGAACTTGGGTAATAATCACACAGTAACGTTATAAAGGATGCAGAGTTTCTACATCTTCATTGTGTACATTTTTGTTTGCACAACAGTTATTCATTTATAATATTTAAATCTACATTCTAACATATTATTGTTTATAAAAACACTCTTAATTTGTAATATTGCTATTAATATTATTTTTTTACACTAATTTTTTTTTACACATTTTCTTATTAGTTGATGGTGATTAAAATTACATTATATAGGTCTATACATTGTATAGGTGTTGTTTGTGCAACACTAATAATTTAATTAGGTTTACATCTACATTTTGTAAATCATTTTTGTTTATACAGCAGTTATTATTTTAATCCATGCACTTTAAGGTATCCTTTATACAACATTCATTAATTTATATGATTTTTTATGAACCTTGATTACGTAATGTTGGTTTACACAAGACTTTTGGGTTTTATTAGTTGATTGTATTGACATTATATTAGATGCTGTTTGTTTGTTCATTATATTTTAATCTGCATTCTCTACATTAATCTACATTCTATGTTAGTGTACATGATAAGTGATTGAATGCTTATGACTGGGAGTAGATATACAAACACAATAATATCTGTCTGTCTTTGTAGGTAAGTGAGGTGCTGGTGGACTGCAGGAAGCAGATGGCCCGTGTGGTTGCTGTTCTGCAGGAGATGGCAGCAGCTGGAGCTCAGATGATAGCTCCACTAGCTGAACAGGAGGGTCTGTCTGCTCTCAAACTGGAAGATGTGGCCTTTAAAGCATTGGAACAGGTACACACATATGCACACGGCCTGTAAAAGAGCATGTACAGCTTTTCAGCTGGAAATCTACCTCACTGTAGAATTCAGTTAGCATTTTTTTGTACAATTAGAATTCATGATGGTGGTAATGAAATAATTAGTAGTAAATACTGAATAAGTTATAGGAGATGCTATATAACTAATAGTAGTTACTGAGTAGTTCACAGTAGATAATGAATATTTTGTAGTTACAGAACAATTCACAGCAAATACTGATCAACTCACTTAACACAATGAACTTAATTTATAGTAATTGGAATAGTAATTGAGTCATTTTGTCTGCAGGTTTACGGTTCTCACGGTCTGAACCCTCACGAGTGTCTGCGTCAGTCATGCAGCGCCGTCATAGCAACCATGAACAAGATGGCCACTGCCATGCAAGAGGGAGAGTACGATGCAGAGAAACCTCAGCGTGTGGTGAGATGTACATTCACACATACATGTATAGATACACACTCAAATATATGTATAAGTATATGTATTGATAACATCTCATGTTTTCTGGGTGGGGAAAAAACATCCCATGCAGAGAACAACTTCTGCACATTAAACATAAAAACAAAACTTTATTAAATATAAATGATATAAAAAAAAGTATTTGAAATTTAGTAAATGCTATATTTAAGTGTCTTCTCTGTTCTCAGAGTTATTTTCTCTTAGAAATTCAATAAAAGATGTAATTTGACCAGGAGATAAAACAACAAAACAGTTGTATATAAATTTATAAAATATGCTTGTCCTAATTAAAATATTTTAGATAATCAGCAGAACTATGTTGGGAATAAATTTGTTAAAGGGGAATTATTTGTATTATTTTTGCATAATTAAATAATTAAGATGTAAAAAGACATTCAGAGTGGTTTGGTGGGAAATGCTCCGTTCTCGAGAAACTTACAGAGTCAAGAATTGTTTACAATGGTCGTGCTAGGAAAGAGACATCCACCTCTGAAAGCTCCCTCACAGAAAGTCACAGAAGATTCGTCATAATTTTACTATCAACATTTACATATAAAAACTCAAAAGCCTTGTGTAGGTTCACTGGTGGTTTTGGATAGTAAATAAAATGGCTATATTTGTGTCGTAGATATTGTGACCCCTGGTTATCACCACCACTGTAAAATCTCCACAATAAACCATTTCACGTCAAGCCACACTGATTAACTTTGTTTACATCTAAACCACTGAATTACACAGAAATGTGGACAAATCATCTGAATTCGCAATTTGGCATGTTTGAGTGATAGAGTATGAGAATTCATATGCTTACATGTGCGCATACACACTTGTATTATTAAAGTTGTGGTGACCTGAATCTTCGTGGACATTAATCTGTCTAATCCTAAACCTAAGACTGATCCCACCCTGACCTTGACCCAAAACCTAACCACACTCAAGACTCTGAACTCTAAACTGTTTTCTTGCTTTGTTTGTGTGTGTCTGTCTCTAGTCTCCTCCTGTAGAAGCTCGTGCAGCTGCTCTGAGAGCTGAAATCACTGATGCTGAGGGACTGGGTCTGAAGCTGGAGGACAGAGAGACCGTCATTAAGGAGCTTAAAAAGTCCCTCAAAATTAAGGTCAGGTTAATCAACCACACATCATTCTTAAAAATCAACTACTGTAATTTGCAGTACTGTGCAAAAGTACCTGTTTATCTGGGCAGTAAGTGTATATTTGCTTAAAAAAGCACTAATATTTTAGTAAATACAGATACATGAATTTAATTAGTTGTGCTTTTATGTATGTCTGTGTTTAAGACTGCCACAATGCGTGGACTAAAGTTATCCAGCACTGCACCGGAGTTCCTGCGTGAGTTTGGGCTCTTTTGGATTTAAAAATAGATAAAGTTGTTCCAGTCCTGAAATCGAATTGGCTGAGCTTTATTCACCAACCACATCAGTTGTTCTGTTTTACTACGGCACATCACGAAAAATCATTGTGCTGTTAGTGGAATAGTCTGACTCTAATGCTGCTTGCATGGATAACTGAGTGTACCGATAAAGTAAAAACTTTTTGTTTAAACTGAAGTGCTGACAACTTATTTTCTTAGCTAGCAGACCAGCCTAGTTCTGGTTAACAGGCTATACAATTCCTTCATTAACATCGCAGGCGTGAGGTAAAGTGCTTGAGACACTATATTTCCAAAAGTATTTGCTTGTCTCCCTTCACACGCATATGAACTTGAGTGACATCCCATTCTTAATCCATAGGGTTTAATATGATGTTGGCCCACCCTTTGCAGCTATAACAGCTTCGGCTCTTCTGGGAAGGCTTTCCACAAGGTTTAGGAGCGTGTTTATGGGAATTTTTGACCATTCTTCCAGAAGTATATTTGTAATGTTGGACGAGAAGGCCTGGCTCACAGTCTCCACTCTAATTCATCCCAGAGGTGTTCTGTTGGGTTGAGGTCAGGACTCTGTGCAGGCCAGTCAAGTTCTTCCACACCAAACTTGCTCATCCTTTGCTTTGTGCAGTGGTGCACGGTCATGTTAGAACAGGAAGGGGCCGTCCCCAAACTGTTACCACAAAGTTGGGAGCATGAAATTGTAAAATCTCTTGGTTTGCTGAAGCATTAAGAGTTCCTTTCACTGGAACTAAGGGGCCGAGCCCAGCTCCTGAGAAATAACCTCACACCATAATCCCCCCGTATACCAAACTTCACACTTGGCACAATGCAGTCAGACAAGCACTGTCCGTCCATCAAACTGCCAACTGGAGAAGTGTGATTCATCACTCCAGAGAACACGTCTCCACTGTGGTCTTCAGTGCAGTGGCGGCGCTTTACACCACTTTTACACCGCTTTGTGATGTAAGGCTTGGATGCAGCTGCTTGGCCATGGAAACCCATTCCATGAAGCTCTCCTTACACACTGTTCTTGAGCTAATCTGAAGGCCACATGAAGTTTGGAGGTCTGTAGCATTTGACTCTGCAGAAAGTTGGTGACCTCTGCGCACTATTAAGATTAAGTGACCCTTATTAGTCCCACAATGGGGAAATTTCATCTCCGCATTTAACCCATGCATGAAGTGAAACACCACATACACTGTAGTGAGCACACTAGGGGGCGGTGAGCACACTTGCCCAATCTGCAGCACCCGGGGAGCAGTTGGGGGTTAGGTGTCTTGCTCACGGACACCTCAGTCATGTGCTGTCGACTCTGGGGATTGAACCGGCGACCTTCCGGTCACAACGCTGGTCCTCTATCCTCCGGCCCACGACTGCCCCCAATGTGCCTCGGCATCCGCTGATCCCGCTCTGTAATTTTACGTGGCTGACCACTTTGTCGCTGAGTTGCTGTTGTTCCCAATCGTTCCCACTTTGTTATAATACCACTGACAGTTGACTGTGGAATATTTAGTAGCAAGGAAATTTCGCAACTGGACTATCACAGTACCACGCTGGAATTCACTGAGCTCCTGAGAGCGACCCATTCTTTCACTAATGTTTGTAGAAGCAGTCTGCAGGGCTAGGTGCTTGGTTTTATACATCCGTGGCCATGGAAATGATTGGAACACCTGAATTCGATGATTTGGATGAGTAAGTGTATACTTTTGGCAATGTAGTGTATAACTCGCTGGAAAATGGCGATATAAAAGTTTAAAGAATGACACTTGAACGGCTTTCAGTCAGATCTGTCTGAAGTAGCAACAAATCTAGGCTGCATCTTAAACGACCTTGTGATCCCTACTAGTGAGCTAGAGATGTTTTGAAATTCTGCCTTCTACAGCCAAATAGTGCATTGGTTGTCAAGTATTGAGGTGACTGAATCCCAAATTTTGTATTATGCACTGTTGGGTTGCCGAAGCCAATATTTAAAGTCCTACACTGTGCACTATGCACTAGTGATCAGCACGCTGTTTGGAGGAATGAGCAATCTAGTCATTGAAGGATAGGCCTATTGCATTTTCTTTAAAGCATTGAAAGTTGTACTTGGATTTTGATACAGTTACCATACGTTGTGCACAGTTTGAAAATTTCAGGTTACTAATTGCAAATTGTTTAGTTGAAGGAAAAAAAAGTTTTTATTCAATGAAATAATTTGTTCATTTCATGAACCTCTTCATTCCATTTTTCTCTCTCTCTCTCCTAAGACCTGATCACCTTTTAGGCACAGAAATTCCCTTGCATTAAACCATGGCAATATTATTTCCATGTAATTTGACTGTTTATTTGAAGCAATTTACAATCAAAGTTGCACAAAACTTTTATTAAGTTGGTCCACTAGATGGTCTAATTAGCAGTAGCGCGTTCTCACTATAATGTCGTTCAAGAAGTGTCTTCCATGTCGTTATATGAAGCTTGCTCCACAAAGTTGAGACGCTTAGTGCAATTTAGTTTCATGTAGGTTTCAAGCTACTTAAGTTGCATGAGTGTTTCACCTTGTAAAGCCTACCTTAATTAAACCAATTCCAACCCTCTCCTCAAAGAAGCCCAGTATTAAACATTATCAACTGGTTTAACTATTTATTACTTCATTATGTAAAATTGATAGATGATAGAATTTAAATCTGTGTGATTGCTGGGTGTGTCCAGGAAAAACCTGGAAGCAAACTTTGTTCTTTGAACTGGCTGATAACATCTCAACAACTTTTTTAAAAATAAGAATTTCTTTTTATTGTATTGTATGTTTCTTATTCATTACAGAAAAAACACATATTGCCCAGAAATAACATGCACAGTACTATATATATATATGTGTGTGTGTGTGTGTGTGTGTGTGTGTGTGTGTGTGTGTGTGTGTGTATAAATAAATAAATAAATAAATAAATAACCCAGATAATTCTGGATTTGCAGTCTAAAATTCCTTTGTATATATCAGGGAGAGGAGCTGAGTGAAGCGAACGTGCGTCTGAGTTTGCTGGAGAAGAAGTTGGACACGTCCACCAAAGACGCAGACGAACGAGTGGAGAAGATCCAGACCAAACTGGATGAGGTGTTAACTCTGCTGAAGAAGAAAGAGAAGTGAGTAGACTGTATATATGTATATCCTTGAGTCTGTGTCTATTTGACAATTCTGTGCTTCAGTGAAGTAGACTTGTTGGTTGTTGTCATCCTCACTATAGTGTTCTGCCAGGGATGCTTCTTAGCTTGCCCCCCAACTTTATAACCAGGCCATAAATTCAAATTCTGGGTATGCCAGTTGGATATACCAACCTTTTTTTTTTCATTTTTTATGCATTAGCGAAGTGAAAATCGAATGAAAATAGACTAAAGATTTTATATTGGCAAAAGATTGATCACATACACTATTGAGTATTACATGCCTTACAATATAACATTGCATGAATGTTTATATACGACATAACTCATGTTAGATTTTAAAGATAGTCCATATTAGTGGTAGTTCTATGCAGATTTGGAATGCACTGAAATTTCAGCCACTTAAATAATTTCTTATGAAAATGGTAAAAAAAAAAAAATAGGCACTTAGATAGATCTTGTCTGCAAGAGGGGAAAAAAATGCAAAAAAATACAATAAATTGAATTTCTGTTCAATGAAGTGTCAGAAAAAGCCATGTAATTAACACAGATTTTTAGAAATCACCATGAAAATTAGAAATCTAAAACAATTTTCCAATTTTCTTCACGACTTTGACTTTGCATTGACTGATTTAAAGAATTTAATCAAAGGAAATCCCATAAATCACTTAAAAGTAACTTAAAACGTTTTGCTAATATTTTTTTTTCCCCCAGGTTTTGAAAGTTGTTACTGTAACCATGTACATTGGTTAGTCTGAGTTCGTGGCTGTTTTTTTGTGTTTGTTTTTGTTTTGTTTTTTGTTTTTGTTGTTGTTGTTGTTGTTGTTGTTGTTGTTGTTGTTGTTGTTGTTGTTGTTGTTGTTGTTGTTGTTGTTTCTTCTCTAAATGACAAATACGAAAGAGACCTGCATGCCAATAACGTCCCCTGCTGGAGAACCTTCAGACCCCTAGGCAGGAATACCAAAGCCATCTCCGCATGCTTTACAATGTAGAAAATTAGGTGCTGTTAGAGCAGAGGCACTGTGGAATTCAAATTAAAGTGACTCTGGAAAACCATGAAGTATTATCTTTTCACAGTGAAACATTTTTTTACAGTTAACATTATTTAGCAGGCTGTTTAAAATAAATGTAATCCTCTCTCAGTTCCCAACTTGGAGTCATCGGCAGCCCCGTATTATGCTAATACAAAATCTTAAATTATATGCGTGTGTGTGTGTGTGTGTGTGTGTGTGTGTGTGTGTGTGTGTGTGTGTGTGTACACAAGAAATTTCTTTCTATTTCGGTATTTGGTTGAATGTGTTCTGAATTTCATTTTTGGTCATTAATTTTCATTTTGGGGCATCAGTAATTTAAGTGTTATCGTTCTCAGAACTTATAGTCATGTTCTCTCTGTGCGTGTAGGGAGTTTGAAGAGACAATGGATGCTCTGCAGGCTGATATTGATCAACTGGAGGCAGAAAAGGCGGAGCTTAAGCAGAGACTCAACAACCAATCACGCATGACCATTGAGGGGCTCCGTGGACCACCAGCATCCGGCATCGCCTCTATTGTCACAGGAACAGCCTCAGGTAATATATATAACAGAGTTGAAGTTGTTCCGTACGGAGGAATGGGCTGAAATTCCTCCAAGCCGGTGTGCAGGACTGATCAACAGTTACCGGAAACGTTTAGTTGCAGTTATTGCTGCACAGGGGGGTCACACCAGATACTGAAAGTAAAGGTTCACATACTTTTGGCACTCACAAATATGTAATATTGGATCCTTTTCCTCATAAACAAATGACCAAGTGTAATATTTTTGTGTCATTTGTTTAACTGAGTTTGTCTTTGTCTTTGTGTGTGTGTGTGTGTGTGTGTGTGTGTGTGTGTGTGTGTGTGTGTGTGTGTGTTTAGGTGGTATCGTGTCTGGTATGGGGGGTGTGTCCGGTGCTGTGCAGGTGGTGGATTCTCCTCTCTTGAGGCAGCAGATTGACGTTCAGAGACTTGCCATCAAACACTTGAAGAATGAAAACTACAGACTCAAAGTGAACATTACACTTGTGCACTCTCACTCTCAGAACAGTGTCAGTAAATTTGGGGTGAAAAAGTGGCATTTTATGACATACATATATATGACATACATACTCAGTCTGAACTACATTTAAAGGGCAGTTCAATGTAGCATGTTAACAGTGTTAAAATTTTAAAGCTTACCATTTGCTCCTCAGTCCATATTTGGACTAAACTGCAAAAACAGGCCTTATTTACATACATCCACCTTTTTCACTTATAGCAATTTAGCCCCACCCATTCACACTGAAGTTATAAGGAATGTTTCAGCTCTGATTGCTTTTATTAAAAATTCAAATTAATAGAATTGTAGCACATTGATGTAAATGATAATCTAACTTGCATGTCACTGTGATGCTGACATTTGCCCCCTAGGCGGAAAAGATGAAAGCGCAGCTGGCCTCTCTGCCTCCCCTCAGTGTCCCCAACATGGCAGGGGGGATGAAGGAAGGAGCTCTGACTGAAGGAACCTCAGGAACTCTGTACCGCAAAACTGACCTGCTGCTCAACAACCTGCTGAAGATGAGCGCTGGAGTCAGAGTGGTGGACATCTCTGGAAAAACCCCTGGTATGATGGGTCAATCGGCAAACATGAGCAAACCTGGACGCAGCAGCTTTTAGAGTAACCCTCCTAGGTCCCCTGTGCTGCAGTCTGCAGAAGTTTGAACACCCACAGTTATGTTTTGTGGATTTTCTAGTGAAAATACATCAACATGTCCTTTGTGTGACACAAACTGAGTGCAAGACTATTTTGGACTTGTTATTGAAAATAAATGCAGCATCAGCACTGAGAAATCAGTGTTAAAGGACATGATAGAGGTTTTTCTTAGCCTTAAGGGCATAAGGGAGGTTTTAAGATATGAAAGTAATATATGAGAGAGTGGCTAATAACTAATTGCTTTTTTTCTCCTCTGTAGTAAGTGCGAGTGCTCAGCTTTTGGAGCAGACAGCCAGACTCCAGTCTCTCAGTGACGCTCTGGACAAACTGAAGGTGAGGAACAGGACATCCACATGCACTTAATTAGGCAATCATTTTAAGCAGATTTTTTAAAATTGTGTCTGTCATGTTATTGTGTATTTTTGTATGTATTCTCTCTCTCGCTCTCTCTCACTCTCATTTTCTTTTTCTATCGCTCACTCTCTCTTGCTTGCTCTGTCTCTTCCTCTTTCTCTCTTACTCCCATATTTTGTCACTGTTGCTCTCTCACTTGCAATCTCTCTCCACTTCAATCAGAATGATGTTTCGGAGCACATAGTAAAGGAGCAGGCAGGAGCTCGAGTCCGTTCAGATTTTGCCACGTTCCCGTCTTCACCCTTTGTCAAGGTAAGGCAACACTTACACAGACACACATATTGTTTGGGCACCCCTGGTCAAATATTCAATAGTCAATATTTTATTGATTTTCTAAGTGAAAAGTTAACACATCCTCTACAGCACGTGTCTGGCTCCAGTCCTCATGGACCACAACACTGCAGACTTAAGTACCTCATTAAACACACCTTATTCAGCTCATCAGATAATTAGCAAGGCCTTCATGAACTGAATTCACGTTTTGATAACTATGTAGTGTCTCAGCAAATAATTAGAGATTATGCAGTAAAATGTGCAGAAAATGGCATATTTAAATGTTTGCTGTGTAAGGAAGGTGGTAACTTATTTTCATTTTAAATCAGCTAAACAGAATTTGACCAGGTTGCCCAAACCGCGAAGTTGAGTATCCACTTTATTAGAAACTCCTACCTTATTTTCAAATGGAGTTTGTGTTCTTTAAACAGTTGAAGGTTTTAAACTGCAGGGAAGGGAAGCAAACAACAAGAAAAAAATTCAATGGCAGTCACTGTGTTGGAGTAATGAGATAAAAATGCTACATTTTGCAGAACATTGTTTTAATAATGATCTTTTTTAATCATTTAAACATGATCAAGGGAAACATTATTTTCAAATTTATCCTCAGACATTATTGTGTTACAGTAATGAGAATTTGGTCACTTAAAATGGAAAATGTTGCTACTAGTACATTTAATATGAATTAAATTCATAATTTTTGTTTGTATATCCCAAAAAAAAGCATTAGGTTTAGCTGTAAACAGGTTTACAAATTCCAGTTTTGCATAGAAGCTCCACAGGAACCTATTCTTCTTTTTTTTACTCTTTATTAGCAGCACCTTCTACCGTCTCCCATAAACACCTGTCCAGACTCACTACACAGCTGTCTGCCACCTAAATAATGGTCACCAGCAGTCCTGTTGTCAGAAACGGTCTGACTAGTGAGAAGTGGTTTAGGGATGCGCTGATAAACTATGCAGCAAAATATAGTAATTTTACACCTATATAGTTTATTGATAAGGTGGGTGTTTGTAATAAAGTGCCCGGTGAGTAGAAGTACAAGGTGGGTGTTTCTAAGAAAGTGGCCAGTGAGTAAAAGTACAAGGTAGGTGTTTCTAATAAAGTGGCCAGTGATTTTCAGCCCCCCTTCTCTTTTTCTCTCAGGCCGAGGAGGAGAAGAAGAGGTGTGGAACGGTTTTGGTGGGTAAAGTGATGATCCCATGCACTCGCGGTAAAGAACAAGCGCACTCCCTCGTCCTCTCACAGCATCAGTTTCAGCGTGTGAACCGCCTCCTCATGACCTAAACACCTGCTTGTTGTTCGCCCTGGATAAGGAACAGGCTGCTCCACCAAACAATCACCCATCCACAGTTACACTTCCTCTTCTCTGTCACTCAGGAACAGGCTAATCCACTTCTTCCATGCCAAAGACCATCACTTCCAGAGAGCAGCTGCGTATATTTCTACAATCAGCACTCATATCATCAGATATTCAGATTAAAAGCAAAAGCAGTCAGCGTGTATACCTCAAAATATGACGATTTGATGGAAGTTGTGGCAAAAAAATCACTAATATTTATTACTTTGTACCTGTTTCTGATGACTGGATGTTGGTTCCATGAAAAAAAATGAGGATTCAAGATGATTTACAGATTCTTATGCAATTTTTAAAGCAACATTTTTGCTATTTTGGAAGCGGTTATTCAGAACATCACTCTTTTTGATGTCTTTGCTAGACTTTTTCACATGGATTAACACATTCAGAGAGAATGAGGGGAACACTACATGCGTAGTTCAGGGTATTGATGGTTACTTATAGACTGAAATAGATGTTAACTGTAGCTTGCACTAACGTTCACTCTGTTCTCTTTAAGCTTGCACTTAGACGCAGCTGTTGAAGCACAAACAGGACCAAACCAATACCAATGTTCAGTAAATTCAGTGATTTTTGTCTTCTGTTTAAAATGACAGGCAACCCTGCCTCCAAATTATCTGACACATTATGTTCTTAAATTTGCCAGCATGTTAAAAATAATAAGAATAGTAATAATAAACCAATTGTTATTATTATAGTTTGTAATGCAGCGCATTCCAACCACTCAGTACACCCCAAGTTAATATATATGTGTAATTTTTCCACATGTTCAAGTTTAAATGTATAACATTTCTCCTGTTAAAGAATTCTGCCCTTTTACAGACACTTTGATGCACATTTTGTGTCCCTTTTTTAATACAACGATATTCAGTTTTGGTACATTTAATAATATTTAATTGGTTCTGCTTGTTGAACAGATATAGGAACATGTAGTGTTGATCCATGTAATACAATATTTAATGGCTTTTGCATTTACACTTCAATAAAGATGAAAAAATTATTTGAAAATGGATCATTTTGATCTTTGGCATCGGTTCCAGTTGTGTTTCAGTAGTTCCGGTTTATGAATATTCTAACATGACAACATATATAGTTTTACAGTACTGTGCAAAGGTCAGAGACCACCCTTCATTTATTTCCTTTCCAATTATAGCACCCCTTAAGTAGAATAACAGATAAAGCAGAAAACAATCTTTTTTTAGTATTATTCATTGTGTCTACTCTTTACGTTTATTATACCTTCCATTCCCCTCCTTTCAGGAGACTCACTTTCAGTTTTTCAAAAAACTGGGGATATTTTTTACACCTCCAAAGTTCAGTCTTAAAAGTTGGTTTTACGTTTTCTGCTTCTCATAATTCAAGTGGTCACAAACGTACTCAGTGATGTTTCAGTCTGAGGTGGTGAGTCCATTGTTCTGAGAGCAGCAGCAGCTTCTTTGGTTTGTCTTAACAGTTACACATCCATTCAGACTCATAGCACTGAGTCGTCTCATCACAGTGGAAGGATGGACAGAAACACCTGTGGAAGTTTTGAGATCTGAATCAAGAGTGGAGCTTGATTTTTCTCCTCTGTTTATCTGATGGGGGGTTTGCTGGTCCTATAGGTAGTTGTTAGGAGTCTCATTTTCTCTGTAGCTTTTATGTAGTGTTTTCTCCAGTTTTGGGTACTTTTTTGTATATTATATTATATTACATATACTGACAATTTGGCCAGCTTTGACCGTTTTACAGTGGTATGGAAAAAGTTTGGGCACCCCTGATAATTTTCATGATTTGCCTGTAACCAATGAACCAAGCAACCAATGATTTATAAAGGCAAATCATGAAAATTATCAGGGGTGCCCAAACTTTTACATACCTCTGTATTTTATATTCAAAATAATCCATAATCCCAAATTGTGATTTTGACCAATCTACTCAGCAATTTGTATTTTTTTCTTCTTATAACGTTCCTTAAGTGTTTAGTTCAACAATGTATTTTGAAGGGAATTCTCATTTTTCAGAATTAAATGGTTAAGGTGTAAATAAAGCCATTCAGGGTGGTTTGGTGTGAAATGCTCTGTTCTAGAGTCAGAATTGTTCAGTGGTGGTGACAGGAACCAGATACCCACTTCTAAAAGCTCCCTCACAGAAAGTTACTACATGAAATGGTTATGAATTCACTGCCTGATGCCTGAGATGCTGTTTTATGATAGTTTTAAGAAGGTTTCAGTCTTTCATTCATTGTGGAGGTGTTGTGAGGCAGAGTTTCAGATTTTCTATTTTACCATCAACATTACATGAAGTCAGAAGACACGTGTAGGTTCACTGCTGGTTCTGGATAGTAAATAAAATGGCTGTATTTGTGTTGTAAACATTGTTACCCCCTGGTTCCTATCACCACCACTGTAAAGACATCTCTACAATGAACCATTTCTGAATGACTTGCATCTCAACTACTGAACTATGAACCACTATGCTATACTCATTCCCATCCAAATGTGTTTAAAAACAACCCAAAACTTCTCCCAAAGCCTTCCTTTAAAACAGAGAACACCACTCCTTATGCAGCTTTTATTAAAATGTTAGTTCATCACTTGTTATAATTAGCTCATGTGAGTGAAGTCATGTAATATGTTTCTAAGATATTCAGTGCAAACTAAGTTTATGAATCTGTAACTATATCCTCTGTATGAGTAACAAAAACAGAACAGTGTGAAGTGTTGCAAAATTGCTGCCACCCCTGGTCAAATGCTGTTTGTTTTCTAAGTGAAAATAAGTGAACACTGTCTCAACAAACTTGCTTTCAACAAATCAGCTGAAGTCTATAAAAGTACACTGAGTACAATGTATAGGGAGGCTATCCAGTAACAGAGCAGTGTGATGTGTTTTCCTATAATGACCTTCAGAAGGAAATCGGTCAGTTCAGCAGTTCTAAGCTGATGTAGGTTAGTTCATTGCGTTCATTAATGTGTTAAATGTGGAAAATGAGTTATAGTAAGCCATTGTGGTCTCTCAGAAGAGAGCGTCGAAGAAGTTCCCATTCTCTCCTCTCTCTATAGTGGCGTTCTTGCAGAACGGAGGAGGAGTTAATGGGCTTGGGTCCTTGATTCCCAAGATGATGTCAAAGTAGCTGAAACACAGAAAAAGGTGTCAGAAATGCCAAAATGTCTCTAAAATTAAGAACAAATCTGCAGAAAATGACTCTATTAAAAATTACTGCTCTGCATGTACACTGCTCCAGCTCCTCATCACAACACAGTGTATCCCATTTGCTTTCATTGGGAGGTGTTGGTTCTGTCAGGTGTGGCTGCATGGGGCATGATGGGTGCCAGGTTGGGGGGGGGGTTGAGGAAAGCTGAACATATGCAAATGAATCCGACCAACGCAATGCGTCTACCCAATCAGGAAGCTAACATGATTGAACACAACTGTTTACCTCCTAAAGCTTAACAAGAACGTAAATACTGATCTTTCCAAGTTCAACCTTATTTATGTTTTGGAAAATTATTAGTTTAATGATGTACACTATGTTGAAATTTTGGTTATATATAAAATAAAAGCATGATGTAAATATCAGCATAGCTAGACTACATTTCAATTGGATTTCACAGGGAATGCCCTCGTAACATCCACCTGTGGCCAGCTGAGTGGGGAGGGATGCGTTCACGGGTGTTGATATGTCAGAGCAATGTAAACGCAGTGCTAGTCTGCTAGTCAACTAACAATTTCTGCAGCTGGATTCCTGCAGGTGTTAAAAATACTTACTAAGGGATCTTAAGACAAACGCTAAGAAGTTCATAACATTGGGCCTCATTTTCCAATATCTTCCTAATTTTTTTCTGAAATGTGTGCTTGAGAAAGGTCCTAAGGAAAAGTCTACATCAGATTTATGACGTCTTCTTAAACCACTCCTTTGCACGCTAGAGGGTGTTTAGATTCAGTTCAGAGCAAATTCCAACTAACACTGGTGAATGTGAGAATCATCGTGAAAACGGTGTAAGTGGGAAAATTTCTTCTTAAGAACGGTTGTTTAAGAGGCCCGTCGTTCTAAAAGCAGTTTTAAAAAGTTTGAAAGGATTTTCTTAAAGTCTTTTATTTCTTTAAGGAAATTTTCATTGTGTATGTAATATTTTTCAATGTGATAAACTGAGCAAAAACATCATATTGTACACTAAATGCATATAGTTTAACCAGAGGTGTTCAAATTTTTGCACACAAGTGTATACGTACTTCATAATCAGACAAAAACAAAAAAACCCCACAAAAATAATGATACAAAATCCTGTCCTGACATTGATGACGTGTAGGCCGTATACAGGCCATTTTACAAACCGAGGCAAGTCACATTCACACAAATTATACAGCAGAAATACATTAAGTGATGTATAGTTTTTTCCCCTTTGTTTTAAGGTTTCCTTTGCTTTAAGGCTACTTGTGGAAGAATTAGTCCAGAATAAAAATTAAATGCTAAATTTCTCTTTATCTCTGGCAGGTTGTTACCTGGTGATTATCCAGCCAGCCTGTGACGACTGGTAGACGGAGGAGGTGGGAAGGCAGCCAAATTGAGTAAATGACAGGAAGTACCTAGCTACAGAGAGAGAAAAACATTTAAAATATATGTACAAAATATGTATATTTAAATATTTGTTTTGGAGATAAATTCCCATTTGGAAACTTCGCTATTTTTGTCTTGTAGACAAATTTCAAGCATTTCAGCCTAAGCTTGATGATGAAAAATGCTGTTAAAAATGAGCTAAAGTGAATTATGTTTGGCAAATTTAACTGGTTTCTGACTCTGTATGACACACTGTCATCTGTAAACATGGGCTAAAGTTCATCAGCATGGCTAAAACAGGAGCAGCCTGAATGTAGTCCATGTTTACAGATAGCAGTGTGTCATGCAGTGTTAGAAACTACATAATCAGGTTTATTAACAATTACTGAACAACTCCACCCCATTTGAGAGAAAGGACAGTTTATGCCTACAGTTAGCACCATGCTAACTGGTGAGCTTCTATTAGCTACATTAGCCTCATAGCTTCAGCGCTGAAACTGCAGAAGCAAATGTGAACCTAAGTTAAGCTTGTCTTATTACTACATTTGTGGTAGATGGCAAGAAGGAGAGGGGGTCCGACTATTGCTTTAATGGTGACCCCTGCAGGTGTATGTGTACCATCAGATGCAGGTGCTAGTCCAGTCCAGGAGTTGACCAGCAAGCCTTGATGGTGTTCAGCGAAACTGCCCAAAGTGATCTGCCCCAGCAGAGTGGCGTTAGCTGGGATCTCCATCAGATGGAAGGTGTCGGTCAGCTCTTTCTTGATGCATGACTGGTCCTTCTTGTTGATCTTGTACATCACACCCTGAAGAGAGAAATGCAGAGTGAGTGAATTGAAATCTTCACCTGGAGAGGTAACACTCTGCAGATACAGGACCATATTTGAAAGGCCTCGTTCTATTTTTCTCATGTAATTTATTTATTCCACTCTGCTCCACTTCTCACTTTGGTGTGGTTTTATGTACCAGAAACAGTCATAATTGACCTTAATATGAGCCATTTAAGCAGCCTGTTAAATAGTTTTCAAAAAGGAAGTATACTCTAAAGCACATCAGAGGTCAGATAGAAATGAAAACTCCGCCATGGCAGTTCACCTTCGCTAGGGTGCTTGAGGCTTTGGGATTTTAGATTCGCTGCTTCTCTGTATGTCGCTTTCAACCATTGAATTTTATGTCGCCTTCTTTGGGATAAACGTGCTTGTGAAGAGTGGACAGATACTTTATAGCATCGCTGTGTCTGATCCACTTAAAATGGTGCTCTGTGGGGGTCCTGACCATTGAAGAACGTATGCAAAGTATGCAGAGAAACAGATGGACTACAGTCTGTAATTGTAGAACTACAAAGTGCACCTATAGAGTAAGTGGAGCTGATTAACTGGACAGTGAGTGTAGATACAGTGAAATGGCTGATCTGTGTATGTCTGGCTGTAATTAAGGATGAAAAGTCAAATATCCAACAAATGCAATTTACTGTGTTTATGTGGTGAAGTACAATCATACAGCTGAAAGCGGTCATTGCTTTGCAAGTAGTTCTCAGCAGAATGATTCAGTTGTGAAAAAGCCTAGAGCGCTTCTCAACCAGTCAGACTGTATCAGAGCAAACTGCAGGCTGAATAGGTAGCTTTATGTAAATGACTTGGTTTTAATGACATCACAAAAACACTGGACTCAAAATGGGCTGTTTTTGCACCTTAGTTGCTATATATATACTGGATGGACTGGAAAGTGGATGTTTTGAAACTTTTACAGCATTTACATACATCATACAATTACATTTTTTTTTTTTTACATGATATGGGCCCTTTAATTTGATGACTTCAGCATCCCATGCTGTACTCTTTTAGTTCTTCCTCTGTCAGTCTCATTTTGACCTCATTCATTGTGGGACATGTTCATATGCATAACAGCCCACAGCATGTTTATGTACCTGTGAGAGTGACAGCAGCCAAACAGTTAACAGAGGAAGTGAAATCTCTTTATGTTCCCTAAACTTTTTCTCAAACTTCCTCCAACAGCTGACATCTATCTGTAAGGCATGTGCTTGTTTATGTGTAGTTCTTTTGTACTTTTCCTCTTATTGGTTTCGTACTATTCAGCAGCTCTGCATCTGGGTTACCTCTTTATAAAGTAGCAGAATATCGTCATGTAAGGTTGCGTTCGGGAATTGGCCGAAATCTCCAAAGCGGATCCGCTGACCAATTGCATCATACATGTACTTCCCTAACAAAAGGGAACCACCATTTGCAGCCATCTGAGAGAGAGAGAGAGAGATGTATATACACACACATGATGGTTTTGAGAGATAAAATAATGTGAAGGGATGAAAATCCTGTGTAACTCACCACACTGAGACTTCCCTCAAGCTCTGGAGGAGACTCTGCAAAACAACACATTTGTCATGTACACTAACTGCACTGTGTAGATATTTATGCCCACAGTGGAATGTCTTTATTGCTAGTGACTAGACTGAGGTTAGCTACAGCCCCTGCACTGATTAATCTCACTACTGCTACTAACGCATTCACTTCTTGTGGTCAAAAGATCTCATAACATTACAGTACAGTTCTCCATTCTTCAATACTACTGGCTCTGGTTTTGCTTGATTTCTTTATCTTATCAGAATCAGCTGATTTTATTGGCCAAGTAAGAAAGTATTTTGTCTTCTAAAATTTCTCTTATCATTTACTCACATTAGGACACAGGAAACACAGGAAATTAGGAGCTGGCAGTACAGCTCGAGATACAGGTCTTCCCTCTTTATGTCCTTTATGTTGAGCTGGTAGTAAATCAACATGTATTGTCATCATGATAAATTACATCACTATATCCAATAGAGGGGGAGCTGAAACTGTATATATTAAAGGCGACGAGTGGACACACTCAATAGTGGGAAAATTTGATACAAAATTTGTCATTTGTTTGATTTTTCCAATAAATGTATGTTTCCTGATGCTGAAAATAGAATAAATGAATGGCTGTTTGGCCTCCAAACAAAATAAATGAGACTTATGCACAGAACTGTATATCAAACAAAACAAGTTTCCATAAAAACACAAGCAACAAAAGATGCAGAAATGATCATTTACACTAATTTAAACCTCAATATATATCTCATGCGTACACACTCAAATGTTTTAATCTTGTTCATCACTTACTGCAGGGATGAGGAGGGTGAGGATGAGGGTGAGGGTGAGGATGAGGGTGAGGGTGAGGGTGAGGATGAGGGTGAGGATGAGGGTGAGGGTGAGGGTGAGGGTGAGGATGAGAACTTTCTCCTGAGCAGCTTTCAGCCAACAGCCCCACCAGAGCGACCCACAGCAGGTAATGCATGATTTCAGCTGGAGAGTTCGTCTGTCTTTCTTTCCCTCGGTCCTCAGCGATAGAAGTCTTCTCTTCTTTCTCTCCTTATATAACACCCCAGTGGCCTGTTTTGTAACCTCACACTGTAAACACACTTTCACTTCCTTGTTTCTCATCTCCACACGAGTCCATTCCATGCTCCGGATTAAGGCTTTCCGCTGTTTCCAGTCACTGAGCTGCTGTTGTGTTTGCTGATTAAGTTATTTAACTTTTATTGAACTCTTTCTCTCCATGCTTGGTATGAGGTGACATGACTGTGTAACCGCTTTACCTTTCTTTATATTACTACAGTATTTGAGGTGTTTTTTGTGCATAAGTGTGTGTGTAAGATGAGGCTGTGTTTGGTAAGTGCTGTGTCATTCTCTATCGCATAATACACCCTCACCTTGCTAGTCGAGAATCTGTGAATTTTTTCCATTCCTGTTTGTCACTGCAGCAACTGTGTCAAAATTCGCCTTAAAAATGTCCCCACAGTTGGTTTAAATATACGATGAAAAAGGAATATCATTAATCCATTAACTTTGTGATGTAATGTACGAATATAAATTAACCTCTAAATGTAATAAATTAATATGAACAAACTTCTAACGCGAAAAAAAATATGTACATACTTGGAAAATGTAATAATGTGAACTTTTAAATATAAATGTATTTGTTTTCAGAAAAAACACTTAATATAATACCAAATGTTTCAGTATTTAATGTGCCCACTCTTTTATCTTTTATTAGAGCTTCCATTCTTTTCAGGAGACTCTTAGTTGATCAGTGAAATCCGCATGGATATTTTCCACACCTCCAAAGTTCAGTGTTATATACAGTGCTTTGCAAAACCCCCTTTAAAGATTGAAGTATCAGGTTTGTCTGGATTCCAAATCACATTGATATTTTGTGCGGTCATATTTTATTAAAAACTGGCTTTCAAATTTAGTTAATTTAAAGTGATATTAGATTTATATACAAAAATATTGTGTGACTAAAAAAAATAGTAACTGAAAAATGCTGTTTGCATAAGTATTCAGTCCCTGTGCTGTGAAAGCTCCAAGTTTACATGTCTAACCGTTGGCTCAGAATTGGCCTCTACACACTCAGAAATGAAGGTATGAAATTGTCACTGGGGTGGGACGCTCAAGGTTATATCTCAGGACCTTTAGTAAAAGTAAACTCTTGTATGTAGTGAATCAACATGACTGAACGTCTAAAGTAGTGAATAATGATCTGTCAGCTTCACCTTGCTCACCTGTAGATAAAATGAACTGCTATGTTATGCAAGCCGTCGTGTCTCTACATTGGGGGCCTCAATAATTCAGTATAACATCTCATATATATTGGGCCCGATGGCATTCGTCTGACCAAGTGTCTTTCATTTGGCCAAACTTGTCAAAAACTTTTCTCTCAAAGTCCAGCGATCTATGAATGAATTCACGTCTTTTCGTCACGAGCGGTGAATGTCACTGGTGAGTCATTCTGCATTCTTACAAACGTGTTTCTGTGCTCTGATATATCACTTTACTGCTAGGCGGTGTTGGGAACGTTACTTTAAAAAAGTAATTAGTTATAGTTACTCACTACTTGTTCAAAAAAGTAACTGAGTTAGTAACTGAATTACTCTATAATAAAAGTAACTCGTTACCAGGGAAAGTAACTATTTGCATTACAGTTAAAAAAAAGTTATATGCCAAAGAATAAGGATTTTTTGAAAAAGCAGTTTGCACAGTCAGTTGAAATGAGTAGATCAGAAAGGTGTTTGTACATAACTTTTGATATTTATTGCACATCAACAGACCAGTGCAGGATAAAATCCCAAATCTTAAAAAAAAAAAAAAAAAAGCAAAAGTAAACAGTTACACTATATAAAGTGCCTTTACATCTATCAAATTAAATTAAATTCTCTCAACCTGAGACAACTGGTTTGTTCACAACTGAAGTAAACTTAACAACAACAACCTCTATAGTCTTATTCTTAATTAAATAAATCAAATACCCAGTCTGGCAGACATTCAGGAACTTTTAAATAATATAATGTATGTTTACAGTAACTGTAGAAAATTTAACAAAATGTAGCAGTTTAACAAAATGGACGTTTTTATATGTTGGACATCAGCTCCTAGATATTCCCCTACCCTTCAAACCATTTATTATATCTAAGAAGCAGCAGCATTTCAAATCTCTTGTCTGTCAACCTGTTTCTCTTTGGGGTGAAGACGAGCTTCCCCAGGCTAAATAGTCTAAATACTGGGGCACTGGATGGAGTGGCTGCATTGTATTTCAGTGAAACTTTCTTTACTAGAGGGAATCCGTTAAGCATGTCCATCCCTTGTGCTCCTGATTTTAAATAGTCACCAATTTGGCTTTCCAATCATCCTCTGTGGCTGAGTTGGTGCTGAGGTGGTGTGTTGGTGCATTGGTACCTGTTGCTTGGTCTTCATTTTTGGTAATTCTACGGCACTCTGCCAGCAGACTTGCTTTGGCATTGTCCTTCCTTTCCTGTGTCCGCAGCCAGCGTAGCTTAAATCTAGGCAGTGTCACCGCAGCCAAGACAGCAGTCTCACTTTGCAGCACCTCTGCAAATCTGGCTTTGATTGCCTGAAATGAAACACACAGCAAAACACATTATAAGCAAATAGTAGTAGTAGTAGTAGTAGTAGTTGTAGTTGTAGTTGTAGTTGTAGTTGTAGTTGTTGTTGTTGTTGTTGTTGTTGTTGTTGTTGTTGTTGTTACAACAATATTATACATTTAATTTTACTTTTATTTCATATTTAATAATTAATACATATTTCATGTATGGGACTACACATTCAATGTATCTGAAGAAACACTAGCTTTTACCTTGACCACAGCCTCTGGAAGGTCACCAAGGATTTGGAGGCCAGTCTTCAAGTCCAGGGTCTTGGTGATCAATGTCTCCAGTGTGGGGAGTAGGGTGCCATAGAAACAGTTGTCTTCGCCCTGAAGAATGTCAAGGGCTACTGTTAGTGGCTTCATCACCATGCAATATTCTCGGAGGAACTGGTACTCACGATCTGTGATGGCCTTCAACCCAAAATTGTATGAAATGGTGTTCAGCTCGGTGATTGGGAATTCACAGACACGAGCAATGGCATCATCTGGTTGTACATGGGACAAGGAGCTTCCTCTCACGGACTTCATCCACAATCTCTGCACCCACTGTGGAACGGCTGGCCTTGTTCCACTAAGCTGTGCACTTTGAGTTGGAACTTCTGTACACAGCTTTTATGCCCGGTATTGAAAGTAGCCACTTCTCCACATCAGAGCATGAAATAATGTTTGCTGTGTGCGATGCCCATCTGTGGTGTGGTGGCAAAGTCACAACATCCGCCTCCACACCCTCTTCCACATTCATGTCTTGCAAGATGTCATCAAGGTCGACAAAAGTCACTTCATCATTATTCTCCTCCTCAACAGAGTCATCATCCTTAAGGGGCTGGTTAACTTTAAAGGCTTTCACAAAATTTGAACCATGTTCTGTGACAGTAGCAGTGATTTTGTGAGAAATACTGAAGGATGAGTGGATATTGTCCAACTCAGTAGCAATGCTGTCATACGTATGACGGCCCTTAAAACGTCTACGTGACCAGGCTGCTTTCTTTCGCTCTAGGTTGTGTGGATCTAACCAGTGGGCAGTCACCCCGAGGTAACTGCAGTTGTGCGTGGTCCAAATATCTGCAGTTGTTGACAAAAAATCCAACTCTTCAAAACTCTTTTTAGGCTCGGTGTTCATTTTGGCATACTCAGCATCCAGGAATTTTTTTTTTGATCAAAGTCTTTTTATTGGAGTTTTACAATAGGCAAAATACAAACAATCCCACTCCCAAGTTCCACCCACATCCGCCCCGCCCTCAGACCTGTAACAAAATCTTGTACGCTGTGCAATATTTATATAAAACTAAGACACACAGCATTTCCAGATAAAAAAATAAAAAATATTTAAAAAATAAAGATGTGCAAATAAAAAGAAAATGACTTATTATGGGTTCAGATTCTCAACTTCCATATTCTCCAGAAAAACTAAGAAGGGCTGCCAGATTGCATAAAATCTCTGTACAGACCCTTGAAGAACATATCTTCTCAAGCTTGAGATATTGCGTAATCTCTTTGATCCATTTAGAGTAAGTGGGGGGATGAGGATCTTTCCACCTAAACAGTATCAGTCGCCTGGCTAATAAAGTGCAGAAGGCTAACATATTGCCTTTATATGTACTCAGATGAGAGTCTAATGGTAAGACACCAAATAATGCAGTATAAGGGGAATAGTCTATTGGGGTTTCTAAAATTCTTGAAAGAGTATTGAAAATAGACTGCCAGAATTGATATAGTTTTGGACATGTCCAAAACGTGTAATATATTAGCAGTATCTTGTTTGCACCTATCACATGTTGTATCCAGATTTGGTTTAAACTTAGCCAGTTTTACTTTACTCCAATAAAGTGGATGAACTATCTTAAACTGTATTACAGAATGTCGTTGACAAATAGAGGATGAGTGTATTCTTCGAATAATTCTATGCCACATATCTTCTGGGATTTGGTCATTCAGATCTTCTTCCCACCTGCTTTTGAGATCATTTAAAATTGTCTGGTTGTGTGAAATAAGGAGATCATATATCCTACCTATAGCTTGTCTAGAGTCTATCCCGAGTTTTAAGATGAGATTTAGTAGTGAAATAGGAGCATTTAAGGGGAAGCAATCAAAGAGCGATGTTACAAAACTTTGCATCTGTAAATAGCTGAAAAAATTTGTCCTAGGGATTTTAAATGTATTCACCAGTTGTTCAAAGGATGCAAAATGTTTATTTATATATAGATCCTTTATTGATGAAATTCCATTCCTGGACCAGATATTAAATACTCCATCTGCCACTGAGGGGGGAAACCTATGATTTTTTAATATTGGAGTATGAACTGAAGCACCTAAAAGAGCAAACGCCCGTTTAAACTGGTTCCAAATTTTAACTGATTGTATAACAATAGGATTTTTGCTGTAAAAAGAGAGAAGTTTTTTGCCACAGGAGCCTGGAGCACAATAATGCTGGCAAGGAGGTGGGGTTACAGGAGGAAATTTCTAAGATTACCCACTTAGGGGTGTGAGACTCCCCTATACTCTCCATCCAGTACAGCGAGTTTCTAATATTGGCTGCCCAGTAATAAAATCGAAAATTCGGGAGCGCCATACCACCCTGGAATCGAGGTTTTTGCAATATGCACTTCCATATACGTGGAGTCTTTTTATTCCATATGAAGTCTGAAATTAGTGCATCCAAAGATCTAAAAAAAAAGAACTGGTTAGGAAAATAGGAAGGCACTGAAATAAATATAAAAATTTAGGTAGCACATTCATCTTAACTGTACTGATCCTTCCACATAAAGAGAGGGGTAGTAAGTCCCACCGTTTGAAATCCTGTTTTAAGCAGGATATCAGGGGAAGAAAGTTCAATTCATAGAGATCTTTGAAGTTGTGTGTAATCCATATTCCCAGGTACCTAAACTTCTAAGCGCTAATGGTTCGATAGCAATGTTGAACAATAAGGGGGATAGTGGACAACCTTGTCGGTACCTCGCTGTAGATGAAAGTAAGCAGACAAGTTGTTGTTTGTGCGTACTGCAGCCATAGGAGAAGAATATAGTGTCTTAATATAGGATAGGATATTGGTCCGAAACCGAACTTCTGAAGCGTACAAAAAAAGACTCCACCCTATCGAAAGCTTTTTCGGCATCAAGTGATAGTAAAATCTCTGGGGTGGCGGATGGAGAGGGGTCATAAAGAATATTAAGAAGACGCCTAACGTTAAAGAAAGAGTATCTATTCTTCATAAACCCTGTTTGGTCTGTAGATATAATGGAGGGTAGAGGCTGTTCAAGACGGAGGGCTAAAAGTTTTGCAAGAATCTTTACGTCTGTATTCAAGAGCGATATTGGACGATATGAACTGCACTGAAGAGGATTTTTGTCCATTTTTAATATAAGCGAAATAGTTGCTTCACGCATAGTAGGGGGGAGGGACTGAGAGGCAAGTGATTCCTGAAATACCGATAATAGGAGTGGAGCAAGTTGTTCTGAAAACGCTTCAGAACAACACTTCTGTTTAATCATGCAACATACAGAATGCAGCCTTGTCCATTAGGCAATAGGAACATCACATGCATGTGCTGCAAGAAAACAGGAAGGAAAAGAGAAGGTTAGGCCATGTCGATCGTGTGAGGCGGTGGGGGGGTGAGGGGGTGGGGGGGGGTTGGGGGGGGTGAAGGTGTGATAAATGATGACACGTTTAAACTGCTTTGATAAAGTAAATGTCCAGAATGATTCTTGCAGATCCATGTTTCCTTTACCATTTGAATTCTGCATATATTTCAAAAACAGTAGTTTATAGCCTCTGGCTCTTGATTTTCAGATAAGGCAAAATCCACAATACTTTTTAATTTCAGCCACCATAGAAAACACCACAAAACCTAATTGTAACCAGTTCAGTTTTACCAAAAGAAGAAGTTGCATTTGTGGTGAAAGCAGCGTGCTGTCTTTTGAGGACCAGCACATTGTCCTCACTACTGATTTATTTTGTGTTTTCCTATCAATATGAAGACCTATAGTCCTCACAAAGGTCTGAATACAGGAACAGTTGTGTGTGTGTGTGTGTGTGTGTGTGTGTGTGTGTGTGTGTGTGTGTGTGTGTGTGTGTGTGTGTGTGTGGTAGTGGTGAAAGTTTGGACGGGATCAGACAGAATGGACTGAGTTACATGAATCAGTAGAAACTGTGTCATATGATGCTTTTCTTCTTCAGATCACCTGAGAGATTACAGGATTAATGAGGTTACAGGTTACAGCCTGCAGCACTGCAGGTTCATATTATAATAGTGATGTACCAACTAATAAAATATATACATTACAGGACAAAAGCTTGAAAGAAAAAAACTGCTCTGTAGAAATGAACCTTTTTTTGGGAAGAGCTAACAGACAGTAAGGAGCGTTCATTGGTGCTTGCCTATTTAGGCAGGTACACACCTTTAAGAACCATTTTAAAGCATGTAAACTTTTTAAGCCTTTAATTATATAATGCTCCCTGGTTTTATTTAGCCTTTTAGCATGTTAGATTACTTTGATGTCTTATTTTATTAATGAAATAAACAGTGCAGTACTTGAGGAACATAGCCTGTGCTGTAATGGATTACGGACAAATGCAGCTGCTTAGCTCAGTAGCCTTCAGGTTTCTATTACTATTTCATTTAAAACTCATAGATTGGTGAAGTGTCTTGCTAGACCAACGTCTTTTTGCTGGTCTTTTTTCTTTTATTTCACAAGACTGAAAAAATAAAGATGTAATACTTATTTTTGCAAGTTAAGGGAGATAACATGCAGTTTTTGTTCTTCATTTCAAAACTTTAGAAAAGTGTAGTTGGAGATGTGATGCTGTTTTCAGTCAGGGAGCAGAGTGAACAGTCAGTGCTCACTGTTTTTTTTTTTTGTTTGTTTGTTTGGTTTTTTTTTACAGTGCATTGTCAGAAATTTCAGGCAACAAATGTTCCATTGCACTGGAACGATTTTGACAATTAGGCACCCTAGAAAACAGTGTTTTTGGTGTTAATGTGGCAGCCATTGTTGTTGCTGAGAAAGAAAAGGGTGAGTTTATCCAGTGATATTATAAAGGAGGACGAGACCGTTGTGTATTATTGAGCTTGTGTTTGTCAGTATTTGATCAGTGATTTCAGTCTGTTTTTGGAGATAATTTGAACTTCAGTTTTGAGTATATTTGTCTCTTTTTCACCTCAAAGACAGAGGAGTCTGGTCTTGTATGGCTGGAAGATGGCCACTGAGTGAACAGACTTTCATATAAGGTCTTTGGTTTATCACATTTATCTGTGAATACTCGCCATGAATTTTCCTTGAAATAGTTTTCTTCTTGAAGTAGACTCTGATGTCGTATGTAAACATTTCCTCCAGACCAATTATAGAAAGTAAGCTGTAACAGCCTGTTTTGAATTCACTGTTTTTATGTCATACAGCAGTATAGCCCTGCCCATTCATGCTGAAGTTACATGGAGTGTTTCAGTCCAGAATGCTTTGAAAGAGGCACAACACAGTTCTCATTTACAGATATCAGTCTTAAAGGCCCAGTAACAAATTCAGCCTGTTTAACTGTAAGGAATAAAGAGAGGTTGTAAAAGGCTCATGTTTAACTCTAAGGAATAATGAGTGCAGTGGTTAACACCTCTGCCTTCTACACTGTAGACTGGGGTTCAATCCCCACCTAGGCAAACACCCTACACTATACCAATACGAGTCCTTGGGCAAGACTCCTAACACCACCTTGGCCCACCTACGTAAAATGATCAAATTGTAAGTCGCTCAGGATAAGAGCATCAGCCTAATGCCGTAAATGAGTGGGCCTTAGAGAAGAGAATGAATAAAGCAGCCTATGGTCTCTTCAAATCATAACAAATAAATTGTGTTGTTAGAAAGCTACAAATAAACATAGCTTAGCTATGTAGCAGTTTATGCAATATTAATGTTATTATTGCTAAAACCTTTAGATGAGGGTGTGGGGTAACCTACAGACCAGGGCAAGAGAGAGAAACGCTCGCACCAAGGATGCTTCAATAGAATGGAGTTTATTGGCTAAATATCAAACTATCTTGGACTACATTCAGTGATAAACAAAAGAAAATAAAACAAAAACACAACAAAAAGGATTAAAGTTAAATGGACAACATAGCTCGCTTAAAGTGGTTCACAGTTAAAGAATATGAGGCAGTATGGTTCTCCGGAGGACGTGAGAAACTTAAGTCTGGACAGGAGTAACTATATATGGCTGAGTTGGATGTACGTATTAAAAGTTCTCTTATTAAATAAATTGGCATCAGAGCCCTGACTGCAAATTGGTGGAACCGGCTTACGTGGGAGTCGGGCTGACTTCCAGAAGGGCCGTCTTCAGACCGGCTTGATCGAGGCCGGAGCTCACGTGTTGATTCGTCTCTTCACTGGCCGCGGATGCTGCATCGCCATGCGGGCACGCGCCTTCCCATCAGTGATTGGCGAAGGTGTCTCATGGCCGTCTGACGGTGATGCTTGGTGGCCTTTCGCTAATTAAACTGCTCATAGATTTAGTGCATTGCTCTGGGTGTGATGCCGGGTGTCAGTGGCGTCCGCCGTTTCCACTCCGCTGGCAAGCTTTCGATTGCAGTCAAGGTTCTGAGGCTGGTCACACTAATTTAACTAACTACCTCTCTTTAGCAGACAAGAAAAATCTACTTCCTTCACTGAGGGTGGTTTAAACTTAAGGTCTGTAGATGAACAGACAAGTTACAACAACAACAAAAGTTTCAGCTCTGATCTTGGAGCATTCTAGCTAATTCTGACCTGTCTCTCTGACCAAGGTCGGCACAAACTTAGGAATTGAGCTACCTTCTGGTTGAGAACGCAGACTCCAACTCCCTAAAAGTTCCGTGTCATAGAATTTTATTCGACTCTTGCCCACTCCCATTTGGGGTCGAGCAAGGATGTTGACAGGCTTTCCTACCTAACGGGTAGTTAGCTATTCCTAGTTCTGGATTCTGATTGGTTGTGCATATTTTTAGGAATGCCTTCCCCAGAATCACTGCCTTCTTTGTTTGTTAGATTTAAACAAAGAAAAAGGAACATTTATATCATCAAATTGGCTTAATCTTCCAAAATCAAGGAATGAACAGAATATTCAGGTATGTTTATAAGAAAGTTTAACCCTCTGTACCTGATACACATGTTAAAGAACACGGGTAATGCTTGCCTATATAGTATCCGAATATGACCCAATGCCTGAAGAAATAAAATGGACAATAAAAGAAAAGGAACAAAGGAAATAAAGAAAACCACTTTCAGGATACATACTGATCACTGGTCTAACTCGTGGCAATTAAATGGTTGTTTCTGTCTGTTATTAAAGTTAGACTCTCTGTATTTCTAGCACTCAATAGGAGAAAGGGACACAGGTACTATTTAGGTAATACACACATTAACAAACAAGTAGTATTGCTTGCATTCTTTTTTATATTTTTCTACTCACCGACGAATTTTTATACTCACTGACGAAAATGATGGTAATTCACAAGTTTGGTTAAAGTTTGGGGAGAAATGGCACCAAAAGGGGGTTGTGAGCCTCCCTTTTGTCCATATTCCTAAGATACCGTCCTTTTAGGTTGTAAAACGTGTCTAATCCTGTTTTTATGACCTCTGTCTGAAAAACGCTTTTAGTTCAGGAATGTGGAGAGTTCTCCTAAACAGAAGTGATTTTGGCTCAACCAGATGGTGGTGTTGCTACAACCTTGAATTTTGTTTACACTTTAGTCCATGTTTGTAGAAAACAGTGTGTCATACAGTGTCAGAAACCACAAAGTCAAGTCTAATTACTGAGTTAATTACTGAGGACCTCCACATGGTTGATTACAATTAGTACCATGCTAGCTGGTGAGGTATAAGGTTCCATTTGTTAGCTACAGTAGTCTCATAGCTCCAATGCTTAAACTAAAGAACTAAAGATCGCAAATGGCTTTTTAATATTTATTTATTTATTTTATTTTTTTAATAGAAAGTACAGGCTTGAAGCGATGGCCCAATCACAAGCCAGTAATCTGCTGAGGGTAAACAAAGGCACATGGTTTAAACATGATCCTCCTTATCATTAATGCAGTAAAATGGATGACAAGAGATTGTGTGCAATATCTGTAGCACTTTGTTGCGGTTGATGCTGTAATGTGTGAGCTGTAGCTGAACTATTGCTTTAATGTGCTCCTCTGTTTGAGGTTGTTTAAGGCGGTCCTGCAGATGGGGCTGCAGTCTTCTCCATGCTGCTCCTGCAGGAACTCCATGATGCCGATCTTGTGGAAGTTACTGGGTGATTTCGGCTTTATGATGGAGTGGATCTGGGGGTCCGTCAAATACACCAGGCCTTTTCCATTGGCTGTTACCCATCCTAAATAACATGAATAAAAACAACGAGAAGAAGTAAAACCTGAAGATTAGAAATTTGTTTTTTCGTATTTGTATTAAGGGTGTACAATGCATCAATCTGAAGGTGCCCTGATTTGATGGAATTAATTATAGCTCTATGCAAATGTTTTTGCACAACTTTACCAGCCTTTTTTGTCCCCGTCCCAACTTTTTGGAACGTGTTGTTGGCATCAAATTCAAAATGGGCATATATTTTTCAAACATTTGATATGTTGTCTTTGTACTATTTTCAAATAAATATAGGGTTTAAATGATTTGCACATCATTGCATTTTGTTTTTATTTACATTTTGCACAGCGTCCCAACTTTTTTGGAAATGGGGTTGTGAAATCTCAAAATGTCTCACCTTGCAGGTCCACCACAACCTCCTTTCGTTTGGAGAACTCAAAGGTGAAGTGGCCAAAAGCGATGCCGTATTTAGTGGTTGAGTATCGCTCGTTTCTTTTCGTCCTGTTGTTGGTGAGTTTCACAAATTCTCCCAGCATATATGGCTCCACAGAAATACAGGCTACAATACAGTCATCCTCCAGGATCTAGAGAACAGATAATGAATGGTTAATAGTGCTTAAACCAGGTGTCATTAGGATGAAGTTGGACTAGAAAAGAGCCAAATTGAAGTTCATGTGACTATTTGGTGAGGATTAGGTTGCCGACTAGCCTTTACAATTGAGCAGTCATAAATAGATTTGAATCTCTACAATTAAAGTAGCTGTTTTTTGACACTGTGCCTTTAAGGCTGATGTATGTAAATCAGCTCTTAAACTTTTGCATGCAACTTTATTTTCAGTGGGTGGGGCTACACTGCTGTATGCTCAATAGGCAGAAAGAAACATGTCCATGCTTCTGACACCGAAATGATGTCTTAGTTTCAACATAGACTGTGAAGTTAGGAGTACGTTTTGTGTGCTTTAACTGTTTACATAGAGAGTATAATTTAAAGAAAGAGATATAACAATATAGAGATGTCTGTTACCAGCAGAAGCTCAGAGGGGATGTAGAAGATCTGTGTGGTGATGTTACTCTCATACAGGCATTTGTTGAACTCCATGACATAATACTGTGCTGTCATCTGCCTCTCCACATCCGCCAAGTGAGCATGAGCCTTCCTTTCTCTCAGATACTCCTTCCCTACATAACTGAGGAGCAGAGCAGCATAGAAGCTCACTATAATGCTTGGTTTTGAACCAGTTATGTATTATGATATTTGGTATCATCATATTATAGCATTTTGAAGCACCATTGCTCAGCTCATGGAACAGATTTCAGAATTTGCATTAGCTCAAGTCAACAAGGAAAGACATTTGTTGTTGTTTTATAACCTCAAATTAGGCAATAATTCTCAAAGCAGCAAACAGTTCCACTGTGATTTAATTCAGTCTGTTCAATCTACAAACTGAAATACATCCTGTAACAGATGTCTGTTCATGAACGTTTTTAAGCAAGTGTTTGGAACACAATAATTAAGATGCATTAAATGTTCAATTCAGTGCAAAAACTGTACAAACAAGTATCAGTCAAGTAGAGTAGCAATTGTTGTTTAAGCTATTGAACACAAGAAGGCGTGCCTTATAACAAACAGCATCACAGTTGTGACTGGGCGCAGTTATGAACTGAAGATGAGTACAGTACATCATCACAGCTGTGAAATGATGTACCATAACATGCCACCTCCAATGTTCTGGTTTATACAACAGTTCTAAAAAAAATTAAATAAATAAAGCGAAAAAGCCTCGAATATTATATCAAATGTGCTTTGATAACAGCAATTCCTGAATTCCTTTCCTAAAAAAGCAGTAAAGTTGGTTTTATATTGGACATTTGGCTGATATTCGACATTCCACGATTTTTCATGAAATTCAAACCTACATTTTCTTACTTTTGAAAAACAGAGCATCTTACTAGTGACACAGCAGAAAATAAGCTAATTTGTCACTGTCTTACAGCTGGTCATAATCCCAACACTCTCCACTTCTTTCCTAAACATCCGCTTTGTTTTCTCAATCTTTTTTTTCATTTTCTCCAATGAACCATTCAGCCATTACCTCGGTCATGCTTTCAGGTTTTCAGCACTAAGCTAGCTTTCCTCTGAACGTACTTAGAATTTGAATCTGCAGATTTTCAAAAGACATGCCTGAGAGATCGGTTAAACCAAGGACCATAGCCATATATTATATTTTATATTGTAAAAATATAAAATATCAGCCACACAAGTTCAAGAAAAATGTTTATAAGCCATCAGTAATTATCTGCAAACTGTCATCAGAAGTAAGATATTAATGAAAAAAAACAAACATTTCCACATCTACCGTAGCAGTGTGCTTTATCTACCTAGGATGGTTGATGCTTTGGGTTTTGAAGTTTGTTGGTTTTTCCATTTTTATGTCCATTTCAGCTGTTTGAGTTTAAGTTATGTCGTCTTCATTAGAGTAACTGCACTTGTGAACAGTGGCACATGCTTTATAGGGCAATTTTGTAGTGGTTGTTGGGTTTGTGTTAAGCTGTGCTCTCATTAATGTGTGCGTAACCGAAAACAAATCCCTGACCCGAAAAAGGTAGCCAGGTAAGGGCCCACTAAACATTTGTGCCCGGGCACCAAGGGCTTCACGATATGCAATATATCACTAACTTTACTGCAGTGTCATGGATACACCTATAAAACTGTTGCAATATCAGGTTCAGCTCAACTTCTTCAATATTTGCCAGATGAACCTGAATGTGGTTTTGTTACAGTTGATCTGCAAAGCAGTTCACAGCCCATCTATTCTGGTCAATTCTAGTTTGTTTAGATGTTCCATCACAGCTGCTGACCAAAACTCTCGCTTAGGATCAATGACAGGTTCTTATCCTTTTAGATTGTACAATTAGAACTGACTATTGTATAATCTTATGCTAACCATACACTAGGAGACTTTAGAAGACTTTGAAAAAACGTTTAAAAGACTAGTCTTACACCCTCTCACACCTAAAGACAGCGTTTTCAGTCCCAGACTATGATTTTGCAAAAACTTTTTTCAATTAGATTTTTGAGAGTATTTCCCCATCATGCACCTGGTGGAAATTTACAAGCAAAGAAACCCCTTTTCGTTCTTCACTCTATATTTAATTAACCTGTGAAATGTGCCGTTATTTTGTTAGTTCAGCGTTGTTTATTGGATATTATGAAAAAAATACCCAATAAAAACTAACAAAATAAAAAACAACTGTAACAGAGAGCCAAAAGAAAAAGAAAAAACATTGATGCGTCGTCAGTAATGCCATTCTCAATGTCCTCTCTCTCTCCAGACTTATAGGCAAGTCCTGTTTATTTCATGCTCTGGTTGTGACCCCACCTGCCCAGCATTTGCTCCTGGTGAAGATACTGGATCCTGAATGCCTGTCTCTGTCCCCCCTTCACAGCCACCTCTAGCAGCTCACCCACATACACACTCGTCTCGCAGCCCGTCCACCTGTCAGTCGCCTTGGAATACTTCAGTACGAGGGCGCCTGAAACAAGACCATATCCTTTATGCACTCTAATACACAGTACCTTGCAAAAGATTTCAACCCCTTTAGAAGTTATGAAATTTGTTTTTGACTGCAAATAACGTTTTTTTATTGCCAATAAATATGTTCTTAAAATACATTTTTAAAGTCAAAACTCATTATTTGCCAGCAAAAATGAAAAATTCAGCGCCTTCAGAACAAATAATCTTGTGCAGAAGTGTGCTAAATTATTTTCACTTGTTATTTGATCAGGGGCACCAAAACGTTTGTATGCGACTTTATATACAGTACAGGCACCAAAGCAAATTGCTTGAAACAATTTATCTTAGCAGTAAATATGCTTTTCCCAGTAAAAAACATTTTAACATCACAAATATTGCCTATAGGCACTGAATTGATTTGATAAATACCATTTTAAGCAAAGTGGAGTTACTGACCAATGAAATACCCTTTCAAATATGAATTCTTAAGTGCTCAAAACTTCTGCACAATATTGTACATATATTGTTGTAGCTAATCAAACAACAACAAATTAAATAATGAATAACTCACTCTAAATGTAGGTACTGTGATATAAACTGAGTCTGTTCTACAGTTTCTCATTAGGTTGAATGAATAACTCACTCTAAATGTAGATACTGTGATATAAACTGAGTCTGTTCTACAGTTTCTCATTAGGTTGAATGAATAACTCGCTCTAAATGTAGATACTGTGATATAAACTGAGTCTGTTCTACAGTTTCTCATTAGGTTGAATGAATAACTCACTCTAAATGTAGATACTGTGATATAAACTGACTCTGTTCTAGTTTCTCATTAGGTTGAATGAATAACTCACTCTAAATGTAGATACTGTGATATAAACTGAGTCTGTTCTACAGTTTCTCATTAGGTTGAATGAATAACTCACTCTAAATGTAGATACTGTGATATAAACTGAGTCTGTTCTACAGTTTCTCATTAGGCTGAATGAATAACTCACTCTAAATGTAGATACTGTGATATAAACTGAGTCTGTTCTACAGTTTCTCATTAGGTTGAATGAATAACTCGCTCTAAATGTAGGTATTGTGATATAAACTGAGTCTGTTCTACAGTTTCTCATTAGGTTGAATGAGATTTTTACTTTTGTTTTGTTAAACCTGTCCAACCTAGCAACAGTAGCCTTGAAGTAATACATATGTGGGTGGAGCAAACAATTCCTAATGTGATAGTCTAATTATATAAAATAATACACCATGTTTGAAAACTGCCCTTTAAAACATTACATAGAACATTGCTACCAATGTAGAATGTTAAAAAACAAAAAACCTACTGTAAGCTTTGCTGTACTGGCTGAGTTTGAAGGTTCTCTCTGGCAGTCTTTTTAGCAGGCAGTCCTGACAAACTCCTGAGAAGAGGGATTTGTAGTCCTGCTCTGTCAAAACAACATTTCCCATGGTGCAGCCCTCGAAACATCCTTTGCAAGATTTCATGCTGGTAGGGAATGTGTTATCCGTGTTGTTCTTGCCTAGATTTTTTTCTAGTTTTGCAAATACTGGAGAAGGTTGATAGTCTTCTGCTTCAGTTTCAAGGAGAGGAGCAGCCTTCAAATTGTTTTGCATTTGAGAATCAACAGGATCATTATGTTTAGCTTTGTTAGGTGAAGCTGTAGTTCCTTGTGTTGTAAGTTCAGACTGCACCATTTCATAAGACTCAAACTCAGTAGACAGCAGCGATTGATTCAGTTGATTGTTCCTCGAGTCAGATTCACGTAGATGACCTTTTTGAGAGTTTGCTGAGGCATTTTTAGCATTGAGCCCATTTGCAGGGTAATCAGCTAATGCGAAACCAGAGAGACCATTGCTTAAAAAAGACACTTCTGGATCCTCAACAGTCTCAATGGCACTCTGATCTTGTACGTGTCTCTGAGAGCAGCATTGTTCTTGGGAACCTGAAGTGGTTTGGCCTCCTTTGCTAATCGGCAGTGCTGAACTGTTGAGGTTTATTAACTCGAAGGGACTGTCAGGGCTGTCCTCACTTGTTACCGTCTCACATTTTTGATCAATTATAGACTTGTCCTTCAGGATCTCTGCAAATTCACCAGTTGGAAGAGATTTGGAGAATGAGATACTCTGCCATGAAGAGCCCAAGCTACTGTTAAGAGAGCCTGAAGTCATTCTTCTCTCTTTGCCTTTCCCTGTGCCATTAACATCAATCTTGCTGAGGATTTGATCACCATCCTCACTCTCCAAGGTGGTGGATAGATCTTGCTTTGACTGCTGTTGGGTATTTCCTCCTTTGTCCAAGACTCCAGCAGACTGTAAAAGAGCCAACATGCCAGTTTGATGATTATCGCCAATTCGATCGCTTGCATCAGCTGCGTTAGCACCACTGCATCCTGTCACATTATTTCTGACAGCTTCTGCACTTGCTCCATGACCGATCTTCTCATCATAAACATCGTCTTCTGCTTCTGTGCAACAAAATGGATCAACAAGAACAGAAGAAGCTTCAGAATCAGGCATGTTTATCCATGAGGACCCCAAACTGCTACTGCCTTGTGAGGTTCTTGCACCTTGTGCCTCAGATTTCACACCTTCCTTAGAGTTCTCACCAAGCTTTGAACCTCTACTGCTACAGTGATCTGGATGGTACTCATCAAAGTCCAATGTAGCATCAAGAATTTCTTTTTGAAAAACTTCTACGGAAGGACCTCGCGGTTTGTTGGAGTCCATGATGTCTTTATTAGCATCTGCTTGTAGACTGGTACTGGTACACTCTGTTGTGAATGATTCCGTTAGTGTTGTCTGAAATGCTGTGATGCAGTTAGCATGCGCAGCACCTTGCCCACTTCTTCTGCCTTTCTGTTCAGAAGCTTTAAAAGCCTCGCATACGGATTTGTGGTGCTTCTGAAAACCTTCCATCATCTTGGTAAAATCACCAAGAGTGAATGCAACAGGTTTGTCTTTCATAGCACGGTAACTATCAGGAATAAACGAACATGGGTCCGAACTGACAAAAGCTTTCACTTTCAAAAGGGACTTAATGCGTTGTACCTTCGCCATGACTTCAGAAGACACTGCCCCTTTATTAGAGTCATCCTTAAAGCAATAAAAATACAACAGTGCATTGGCTTCCTGGCAAGACTGAATTGCCATAGTAACCTCTTTGGCTAAACCAAACATCCATTTGTTCGTAATGGCTAAGCAGTAGGCGGCTTTTATCAGCGTGTGTAGCTCTTGTTGACTGGTGACCGCATCCGTCTCTGCCTTTGTTAACAAACCATTCTCAAAGGCTTCCTTAGCCAGAGTGAGATAGTGTGGTTTCTCTGCAGCCGGGCAGTTTTTGGAGAAACTGTATGACAGCAGACAAGTTCCCTGAGTAACCTAGAGAGGGTTTACAAGATGAGACAAATAAGATTTAATTGATAACAGTGCAGCAAAATAGCAATACTGCATTCCTTCATTTACTAATTCACCGAACAGTTTCAGTATAGTATAGATTCATTTGTAGTTCATATTTGATAGCTTTCAATTTCAATTACTATAATTCTCTGTAATACTTTATGGTCCAGTTATCTACCTCAGAATTTCATCATCACTTTTCAAATATAGGGCATTCTAAATATCCATTTTATTACATTTAGTCATTTATTTCAGCTTAGAACCTCATTCTGAATAATAACTTGGTTTAGAATTTAATTACGGATGTTATCTTTTATATTTCGTTCTGAAAATGAATTTTATTAGAACTTTATTTTGGATATTAATTTTATTAGAACTTCATTCTTGATGCTTTACAGCTTTCTCTTCTTTCACACTAGCAAAGTATATAATATAAAATATAAGCACACATTTATCTTCTGCATATATATATATATTTTTTTTTTCCATAAATATGTACTTATAATATTAGTTTTACAGGTAGTATAAATACATACATCAACTTTACTTACTAGAACAGATAACAGATACAGCAGATAAAAAAAAGGTTTACAACATGTTTATAAATGCTTATATACAGTTTTCATGAGTGAGTAGAGCATGAGTAGGACAGCAACGCACCATGTGAGTGAGCACATACAGAGAGCCAAACTGACTGTAGACAACGGCCATTTTAGCAGCCTGAGCTGCACAGAGCAACCGATGCCTGCAGTCTCCCAGAAAACCCTGAAAAAGAGGCGGCACAAGCAGTTTCCTGACTCGATTTAGCACATCGTTACAACTGGGACAAATACATTGCTTACAACAAACTGCTAACAATATTGTCACTGTCTGGAAAAAAAAACAAGTATATCCATTATATCAATTTTTATTTTTCAACATCATTTAAACTCCACAGTTACGCTCTGTACATTAATTTCCCAAATTAAATTCACATGAAAAGTAAATGTTTTTGTCCTGACCAGTAAAATGACTATTTTGTAACAGTACAGACTATTTCTTAAAGTCAGTTAAGTGAGTGTTTCCTACCAGGTTGATATGAGGCCTCGTCTGAAATGTAGCAAAGTCTTCATCATTCATCGAGATCAGAACGCTGGCCAGAAGCCCAAGGGATGTTCCGATTCCCTGTGATTAACAGAATTTTAAGCACTGCTTTCAGAATGATGTCTGCTCATTCTTCATCTCTTACAACTTGATTTATCTCAGAACTATGCAACATTCAAAATAGCTGCTTACCAGTGCTTTGAGTGTAAAATGTCTAAATCTTTTACCATGTACTGTACCTTTTTATCAGGTAGAGGTAGAATGTAGAAGCCAATGAGTGAAGCCCAGATGAGTTCTGCAGCCTCCAGCCACAACCCTGCAACACGGCAAGCAGACTTCATACACTTCTCTCTAACTACAGAGCGAACATGTTAGTGTCATAGTAGTTAGAGCTGCATGATATGTACCTTACTATTCCTTTGCGATATATTAAGAACACAAAGTCATGTGTTAAGGTAACAATGAAAAACTGACCAGCACTATTTCAACCAAAATAATTTACTTTTGTTGGTTTACATGAATAGTTTTATTTACCAAAACACCCAGACAAATTATCAGGAGCTGTGATTGAAGCCTTAGATGATAATAGTATTACAAAGAATAATATGATACTGATTAACAAACAATATAACATGGAGCCGTAGTAGTGAAGGCCACTGCACACTTGAAGCGCCATGGCACCACGTTGTAGCATCAGATATAGTATGAAGCACTACCCAGCTCTTGGGTACAAATGTTTGCTGAGCTCCTACCTGGCTACCTTTTTGGGTGGTCAATTATTTCTTTATGATATCACAGCAGGTAGCGCAAGGCCGGTGCTGAACCACTATGGCAGTGCACTAAGAGCACCAATAGACACATTTTTTCCAGGCAAGACAAAACAATAGTGAGATTACACACACATTACCACAGTTTAATATAAACCCAGCAGCTAATGCAACATATCCCTATAAACCATATGTCTGCTCTTCACAAGCACATTTAGGCTCAATCCCATTTCACCCCTTGCCCCTACCCCTATGTCTCTAATAGAGTCATATTAATTTGACCAAGTTTCATTAAAACATATATTTCCTCTGTATATATTGTCCATGACTGTCCTTGTACATAATGTGCGTGCGTGTGTGTTCTACCTGCGACAGCTGTGTCTTGTTCAAAGTCAAGAATACTGTCAGATCTTTTAAATTATGTTTTCAGTGATTGGTGGTTCTTTGTAAATAAAGTACTGAAAAGACCGTTGATTCCCAGTTGGTACAGATGTGTTTGGGTTTAGAGTGGAAGTAGAAGGGAAGTAATAAGTAATATAATCCCATTTTAGTCTGAGAGAATAATTAATAACTTAGTAATATATTATGTTTTTGAGTGACTACCCCACCAGTGTTAATAACTGAATAATAACCCCATACCCTGCACACATTTTAGAATCTCACCTAACTTTTGGAGCACCTGTCCCCGCACTTGCACACTGACAGCCTGTACGAGAATCCGATCGCTGTCTCTGTGGTACTTCCAGCATCCTGTACCAGAAATACATGTTAATGGTGAGAAAAAGATGTGTGTAATATGTATTAGGTTTGGCATAAAGTTTAATAGCTAAGATCAGGTATCTCCTTTTTCTCTGGTGAGCTTATGGTACTTGATCAGCACTCTAGTGGTATTTTCCTCCAGGCAGTGCAGCAGAGTGCAGTTCCAAAATCCAAACCGGTGTACTCGGGTACAGTACGATTAGCAGTGGAAATATGACACAGTGCTTAATCTCAAAGTTGTAACCGTACTGAACTGCATTGCCTGGTTGAAAAATGCCATACCATGAACAGATACCATGGATAGCAGTCCAGGTCATATTTGGTGACTGATGACACTTACCAGTTGCTCCACAATTACTGATCAAACTGCTTAGTATGTACTCTGCTTTCTGTAGTTTACCTAAAAAAATGAGTGAAAAACATTTAAATGTATTGTATTAATGCAAGTGTTAATGAGGTTTTGTAACAGTACAATAATCAAGTAAAAGTTTGTGTATGTTTTGTTTACCTATTTAAGTCCAAAGAATTGTAGTTGGACACACTTCAATTTCTCACTCGTAACTATATAGCTTAGATATTACATTCATAGCTGTTACTAAATCATTTGTAGCAGTATATGAATGTAGTGAATACATTTTAGTAGATTTTCATAGTAGATTCATAGTAGACGCTGAATAGTTCACTATCTGCTATGAAATATTCAATTACTGAATTTTTCAATTGTAGATACTAAATCATTCATAGTATTTACTGAATAATTCATAATAATTGTATAGTAGCTGAACATGAAATTGTTATGTAAAAGTCTGAGACCACTGGTGAAAATAGATTATTCCTTTCTAATTTAATAAAGTTTTTGTTACAATTATTACAGAAACTAGGGGAGCATCCGTACACCTTTACCTTTCATAAATATAGCAGATCTATGACTAAGCATAACTGTACAACTGGAAATGCCCCATGTCCTCCCACTATTCCAGCTCCATCCCACTACTATAGTTATGCTAGGCCTTTAGCTTAAGACAGGGTGTCCGATCTTATCTGCAAAGGGCGAGTGTGGCTGCTGGTCTTCATTCTAAACAAGCAGGAGCACAGCTCACTCCTCATTTAAGTAGCTATTCTCAGTCTTCAAACAACTGATTCCTGCTTTGCTGGAATGAAAATCTAAAGTACATTTATGAGTGCAGGTACCTTTAATATTACACCTGGGGAGTAAAGTGGTAACCAATCAGAACTGTACTACAGATTAGATCCCCTGCGGTGCTGAATGAGCTCACCAGTGTTGAGGTAGATGCGAGCCTGCCGTATGACGATCTGCGGGGCCACAGGGGTTTCTGGGTAACGTCTGTGTAGTGCTTTAGCGATCTTCAGCAGGGTGTGTGAGCTGTCGATCAGGTAGAGGAAACGATCCATCAGAAAGACTACTGACATCGCCCACAGTGGCTCTGCGGCTGAGATACAGGCTTTTAGAAATGCCTGTCAACAACAGGAGGATGCTTCAGTCTGGAAATTCCCCAAAAGGTTAGCTGGGTTGCATCAGCATTGAGATTGTGCAAGCAGTATCATGTACACTGGGATATTTTATGAATTATATGTCCATGTTACACTTGTTTTCTATAGTATAAGTGCTAATGTAGTTCTACTAATGGAGTTCACCTTTAAAAGTGGCAATAACAAAAGCGTGCTGTGATTACATATGATTAATTCCTAACTCATATATACATATACGGTTATTTCTGACTGCTTTCTGGTTTTGTTACAATTAGCTGAGGTAGATGCTGTTTGATGAGGTCTATCGTGTTGACTTTGTCTTCTGATTCCACTGAGCGCTTATACTGCCATTTCTCCTCCACGAACGGCCACTTCATATCCATAGCCTCCTGCAGCAGTGAGTTCAGTTCAGCTGAGAGCAGGCCTAGTGGTCAAAAAGGTCAGAAGTCTAATCATTTACAGTAAATGTCTTTACAGAGGTCTTTACAGTGGTGGTGATAGGAACCAGGGGTTGTCTACAACACAAATATAGGCATTTTGTTTACTATCCAAAACCATCAGTGAACCTACACGTTTCTTCTGACGTCTTATATGTAATGTAGATTACAGTAAAACTGCGGTAAATCTGAGAAAACAGGTTTTCTTCTGGGACTATTTTACTTTAGAGTGCCCTACATGTGCCCCTCCACCATGGATGGATTTTAAAACTACATTTTAGGCCAAAACATTTTGTAAAAGTGTCTGATAGCAGGCAGCTTATTCACAAACATTTCATATAATAACTTTCTGTGAGGGAGCTTCTAGAGGTGGACATCTGGTTCCTATCACCACAACTGAACAATTCTGACTCAGTAAGTTTCACATGAAACCACTGACTATTTTATTAAGCAGAAATGTCAAAAAATCTTTAAGAATATGAGAATGTGAGAGAATATGAGAGTTCTTTGAAGACTACATTATTTTGTTATAATAGAAACCAGATATAATTAACACCCTTAAATTCTCAGGCTTATGACCTCATCTACTGATCAATAGCTGTGGGAAAAACAATGCAACCCCTTTATTCCTAAAGAGGAATTCCACAATTTTTCCAAAATCCCTACATAAATAAATGGTTGAGATGTAAGCAAAGTCATTCAGAGTGGTTTGTTGTGAAATGGTCCGTTCTAGAGAAACTAGGGAAATGTTTCCAGTGGTGCTGAAGGGAACCAGATGCCTAAGTGTTTAATACAAGTTCCCTCATATAATGAAATTGTTATATGCGCTGCCTGATGACTGAGACACGGTTCTACCATAGTTTTTTTTTATTTTGGCCTAAAACGTATTTTGAAAGTGTATTCATGGTGGAGGGGTACATGCAGGGATTGTGAGGCAAAGCAGGCCGCACAGAAAGCTTTTTTCTTCAGAATTGCCACCATTTCACCATCATTAACATAAACATTTAGAATACAAATGTAGATTCACTGGTTGTTTGGATAGTAAATAAATTTGCTCTATTTGAGTTGTAAACATTGTGGGCCCTGGTTCCTACCACCACCACTGTGAAGACCTCCAAGTCTCTACAATGCACCATTTCACACCAAGCCACCCTGATCTCACCATCTCAAACACTGAACTATGCAGAAATTTTAGGTTAAACGAGTGTGAATCTGGACTTGTTGGTGTTTTCTGGTCATGTAAGAAGTTAATTTCATTCTCTTAGTAAGACTTAGTCTAAGTGTTGCTAAACCAAAGAAATAGACACTGCTTAACTTATAGCCAGTGTATTTGTGTAACATTACCTCTGGTTGACTTGAAGGTTTCTTTGTCCAGTGTGGGCACCGTTCCTGCTAGCCGCAGGCACTCCTCCAGCACTGTGGTCAGCTCCGGAGTGCTCATATCTGCTCTGACCAGCTCCCCGTCCACTTCTTAACACACTAAAACTGAGGGAAAGCTACTGAGTGAGCGAGTGAACAGACCAACCAGTGTCCAAGTCACATGTACTTTGACCTATTGAAGAAATCTGTCAATGGGATATCTGTCCCAAAAAACAAGACTCTCTGAACCTAACAATACTGATTACTTCGAATGTTTGTGTTGCTCCTACCTGACTGTGAATGAGTGTCCTTCACAAGCAAAGATGAATACAGAACTACCAGACGACCAAGATTCCTTTTTCCAGATCTTCAGTGCATCGTCGTTAGGACCACTTGAGTTTGTGTCATTTTATTTTTCACCTGAGTGGGAAATTACTGTGCTATGATGTAATGTGAGAATTTAAGCTTCCTGGAAAGTTGCAGCAATTCCAGATTCTCCTAACCTACTTCCTTATGCTGAAGCTACGATAGCTACACTCTTGCTTGTCATTGGGCTAAACAAGGTGATGCAACCGGCACAGCAAACTGTAAACCAGAACTTACAGAGACTGTGTACACATAATCATATTTACCAACAAATGGTGGAAAATAGCTAACATGCAAAGGACAAATAAACTAATCTCAGCGCAGGCTAACTAACGCTAGAGCTGTGGACAGTTAATGACTGTTGACTATCGTTAGCCTGTAGTTGACAAGGAGATGATGATGTTTAGGCCAGAAAAAGATACGGATTCGACTTGTTTTGTGTCTAATACAAAACCGAGGTAGCTAAATATCCCTATTGTACTCGAAATCCTGCTGCAGGCTGTAAATTAGCAGAGAACAGTTTGATTCGTTGTTGTATTCGTTAGCCAACTATCTAGCTAGTCAGTTAGCTAACGCTAACCCAGCTAGCTTAACTACAATAATTGCAACTCAGCTGTTACTGTAAAAATAATATGCAGTTTTCTTTATTTCTCCCGCGTTTTATACACATAAAGGTTCCGGAAATTATTCAAATACACATTAAAACAACGAAAGAAGATAGTTACAGGTCGTTAGCCTTGTAGTGTGCTAATAAAAGGCCCGTATGGAGCCGCGTGCAACAGGTGGCTCCGTGGCGCAATGGATAGCGCATTGGACTTCTAGGCAACACTAGTGAAGTGATTCAAAGGTTGTGGGTTCGAGTCCCACCGGAGTCGCATTTTTAAGTATTTTAAAATATATTTTTAATATTTCTTTTTTGTACGTTAAACATCGAGTACGTTTTCATACACGCGATTACTGGCAAAAATATAAAATATGGCTAAAATGATTTAGAAGTGTACTTGTAACAGTTACTGCAACATCTCGATTTGCGCTAAAATCTTTTATGTAAAGAACATTCATTTGTGATATTCACCCATTTCAGAAACCAGGTTGATGCAATCGTTCAGTATTGATCTACACTGACCAAGAATCTAAGGGTCTTAATCCATTTTGAAATAAAAAATCGCCAATCATCGTCAACTCCTAAAGACTACATTACCCAGCATCCGTCGCAGTCTCCTGCTGACCGGAGGAGGAAAGCACATGGATTTATTTACAAAACCTCAAAAAGAATCGTTTTCGGCTCTACAAAGCAACGTTATATGCTAATGTAGGACGTTTAATGTCTGTTTAGCCTGCGGAGGAGCTCGTATTCAGCTTTAGACGGCGGTGGGAAGGCGTCTAGCTCTCATTAATCGTGTTTTTGTCCGTGTTTTGAGAGGTAACTAGGCGCAGCAGGGAGCAGATGGAAGGCGACAGATGGGCTTTAACACGCCCGAGAAAGTAGGACACGCCCGGCTGGATTAATCCCAGGATGGCCGATGGCACCGTGGAGCACTGAACTCAACTCCATCCAGTCTCCTCACCCTGGTTCCATTCTGCTGTGCTACTGACTTTACTCAGGAGGTGCATTTCACAGAGCAGGATCTCCCAGCCAGCCAGAGAAGTTCATCCAGAAGTCAGAAGTATCCAACAGGAGGAGAGGTGAGAAACACTAATGCATTGAAAATACCTACCTGGTGTGCGTTTGAGATGCATGTATGTATTGGTAAGCTACATTCTTTAAAAAGATAGTTCTTCAAGGGTTCTTTAGTAAAGACAGTGGTTCTAATAAGAACCTTTTAGTTCCATTAGTTCTAAACGGTTCTTTGCATGGTGAAATGTTTCTTCAGATTGGTGAAGGTTCTATGTAGAATGTGTTGGATGTGGTTCTGTATAGAACCATCCATCCATCCATCCATTTTCCAAGCCGCTTCTCCGTCAGGGTCGCGGGGGGGTGCTGGAGCCTATCCCAGCAGTCTTCGGGCGAAAGGCACGATACACCCTGGACAGGTCGCCAGTCCATCACAGGGCAGACACACAGACAGTCACTCACACACTCACACCTAGGGGCAACGTAGCATGTCCAATTGGCCTGACTGCATGTCTTTGGACTGTGGGAGGAAACCGGAGAACCCGGAGGAAACCCACGCAGACACGGGGAGAACATGCAAACTCCACACAGAGAGGACCCCGGTCACCCGGCCGGGGAATCGGCCCTCCTCGCTGTGAGGCGACAGCGCTACCCACCACGCCACCGTGCCGCCCTTCTGTATAGAACCTTTTTGAAAATTGTTTATATATTATTATTATTATTATTATTATTATTATTATTATTTCAATACAGTCCTCCATCAATCTAAGTAGAACCATTTAGGCAGGAATTGGTTTTATACAGATCTCATGATCCTAAGCAGAGCCACTGCCTTTGCTAAAGAACCCTTTGAAGAACCATTTTAGCTTTAGAGGGGAATTCAGATTTTGTCAACATTTCTGCATAATCAAATGGGGAAGATGTAAACAAGGTCATTCAGGGTGGTTTGACGTGAAATGCTCTGTTCTAGATAAACTGACGGTGGAATGGTGGCAGAGGCGTACAAGTAGGATGTAGTGAAGCAAAATAGTGGCATCATTTTTTAGTTTTTCCGCTATTTTTTCATCATCAACATTACATGTACAAATCACAAGACACATACAGATCCACTGGTTGTTTGGATAGTAAATAAAATGTCTATATTTGTGTTGTAGACATTGTGGCCCCTGGTTCTTATCAGCACCACTGTAAAAAAAAAAACTCTGAGTCTCTACAATAAACCATTTCACACCAAACCACTCTGAATGACTGTTTACATCTAAACCACTGAATTATAACAATAAAATATTAGTGGAATTCCTCTTTTAGTCTGACCTGAAATTTTCATCCAAACCTGCATACAGTCAGAGAAGTTTCTGTCTGAGCCCAGTCTGACCCACATCACCATGTTTTCTTGAGTCTGAGTGAAAACTGAAAATTCCGTCCAAACTTACCTGAACTGGACAGATTGTTCTACCTTACCACAGTGTCCTACCATAGCACATGTATAGGTAGCTATCTACATAAATCTGTAGGTAGGATATTTTTATAGGCCATATCGCCTTATCAGAGGGTAAGTAATATCACTGAGCTGTGTCTGTATAATACACTTGAATTAAAGCTGAAAACACAATGAAACGTTAGAAAAGGCATCATACTATATTGATATGCCCACGTGCAGTATGACCCAATGGATCGGACAAACTGTTAGAACACAAGCCCGTTATCACCCACAGTGCAGAAGAAAATCTCATATTTTTAATGATGGTGCCACTTTATTTAACACACAGTGAATTTAATCATTGTCACAGATAAAAAAGTAAACAATGAAACATAATAAAATAGTCAGCTTTTCAAAATGAACTTAAATTTAGCTTTAATTTATTCATAATCTGGAAAGTGTTTCTATAATGTGCTGTTCTCACACTGTGCACCGATATAGCAAACTCTAGGGGGTTGACTCTCGGTTTTCTCTCTTTCTCACAGTCATTTTCTCATGAGTGTGAGCCTTGGTGCTAAATTCTGTCAACAGCATGAGTGGGTGACTCCAGCATGCCACATTTAAAAAGAGGAAGAAAAATGTAAGAATAAAGTAACAAGAAAATGCTGATTGTTGGGCATAAAACAGGGCAAATCATGATAGTATTAGTCTATTTAGTGTGTGTGTGTATGTGTGTATATATGTATATGTGTGTGAATGTGTATATAAAAATAAATATAAATGAATATAAATAAAAGGCGGCACGGTGGCGTGGTGGGTAGCGCTGTCGCCTCACAGCAAGGAGGGCCTGGGTTTGATTCCTCGGCCGGGCGACCGGGGTCCTCTCTGTGTGGAGTTTGCATGTTCTCCCCGTGTCTGCGTGGGTTTCCTCCGGGTTCTCCGGTTTCCTCCCACAGTCCAAAGACATGCAGTCCATTGGGTCCATTGGGCTAAATTGCCCCTAGATGTGAGTGACTGTCTGTGTCTGCCCTGCGATGGACTGGCGACCTGTCCAGGGTGTATCCTGCCTTCCGCCCGAAGACTGCTGGGATAGGCTCCAGCAACCACCCCCGCCCCCGCGCGACCCTGACGGAGAAGCGGCTTAGAAAATGGATGAATATAAATAAAAGCACGCGCACACACACACAAAATAGATGCTGATGAACATAGACGCAGTAAAAGGCAACAATTTTTTTGTGTAGTTGATAACTTGTGAGCTAGTTTAAGGAAGAATATTTGGTAGATTTTTCCTGGTTGCCTTCAAACATTCCTAAAACCTTTGCACCTTACTGCTCTGATCTGCTAATCTGTGCATGTCTGTGATGTGTGTCTGCAGGTATGGTGGATAACCGTTACGCCACAGCTCTGGTGATAGCGTGTGTGCTGAGTGCTCTGGCCACAGTGTATCTGTCAGTGGCGGTGGGCACTCAGCACTGGTACCAGTACAGCAGCCCCCCGGTGTATGGAGAGCACAACGCCTCTGAGCTGCGCTCACTGCGCGATGAGTTCACAGAAGGAGAGTTCGATGAGAAAACGTACAGCGACTCGCTCTTCCGCCTCAATGGCACGGTGGGCCTGTGGTGGAGGTGCCTGCAGGTGCCCACCACCACGCACTGGTACAAAGAGCCCGGTGAGATTCAAGATCCATTCGAGAACCATTACTTCATTACTGCTACAGGGTTGTTAGGAATCATCACCCTTGATGTCATACACTGAAATGCTGGAAGCATACGTAGCCCCTGCCAGGGATGAATGTTTCTAACCATTTCTTTGCTATTTGAACATCCATATTTTGAAAGCAACAGTTTTTAAATATGCCAGTGTGAAAATATATGATCTACACAGTCATTTTGACAGATTGTAACACATTACAGGAAGTGTAGAGCCAATATTTGTTTCATTTAAGTGGCCAACATTGGGGAAAATATTCCTCACTTTTTTGAAATAAGTTACATTTACAAATTGTGCCCATACCAAGTCCATACACTCCATATATGGAAAATAACAACAGCCCGTTTTTGAATCCATTTTTTCTGTGATGTCTCAACTTATTTAACTTATGCCTACACTTTCAGACTCTAGCACAGGGATGAGTAACACGTGGCTTTTACAGCCCTGTAGCAGCTCCACAGCAAAATTAGATTTTTAGGTAAAACTAAAATAATCCTTCACAGTAAAATAAAGCTCTGCTGATCGTTCACACAGTTAAAACAGTAAATGGTCTTAAATGCTGGAGTTGATGTTTAACTGCTAAGTCACCCTTTAAAAATGTAGGTTGGTGCACAGACGGCTGTTTACAGCAACACAGAACACAATCTCGCCCAGCTAACGAAAAGGCAGAGTAAGATTGAAAATGAACATTGATCATTTGGAGATGACGACTTATTTGCATTTATAAGCACTCCAGCTGGTTTCCTGACACGTTTAATCTGCCACAAGAAACTGTCAAACACTGAAGTCAGCTTCTCTTTCAGATGTCCCGTTCCACCTTAAATGGTGCAGCAGTAAAATTCTTCTTAAGGTGGAACGGGAAAATTTGAACAAGAAGCTGGAGAATGAGAAGCAACTTCAGCCTTGTACAAAGTCGAAAGTTGAGAGAACAGTTTCTTGTAAAATGGCTACTTTTGAGGAAAAGTTTCCTTCCTGAGATGTGAGAAAAGCTTAAAGCAGAGCAAATTACGTCTGCGTTTCCATGATTTTTTGCCTGTACTAGTACATCAGCACATACTGAGACATATTTACAGCCAAGATTGTAAAACGTTACTTCGGTAAAGTCAAATGAAGTGTTGTGGCTCCCGAGGTGGATTGATTTTTGTTGAAAGGACAAAATGGCTTTTCTTAACCTTTGGGTTGTCGACCCCGCTGTAGCAGTTTAGCCCCGCCCATTCATATTGAAGTTGTAAGGAGTGTTTCGGCTCCGAGTGCTTTTTGAAGCCCAGTATAGGGCAGCCAATCTAAACAGAGCTCAATTATATATCAACTGTAAAGGCACAGTAACAAAAAACAGCCTGTTTCATTCTATGGGATAAACAGAGTTTGGTAAATGGTCATAAAAAAAATAATTACAGCTGTTTTTGGTGCATAAAACCAAGTGGACCTCTAAAATAATATAAATATGTGGTCCAAAGAGTCAATGCAGGGAGCAACGTGGCTTTTGTTGTTTAATTTTCAAAAGCACTTTATAATGTTTCTATGATCCACATAGTTGTTCTGACAGACGGTAATGAATAACGGTAGAGGAACTGAAGCAGAAGTACTAGTTAAATTGTGTAACTAATGAATTAATAGTCGATAGGTTAATCGATTAATCAGTAGTTGCAGATCTAAAATCAGCAATTTGTATCATTCTCTGTTATTAGTGTTTGTAGGCTTGGGTTTACATTATATATCTGTTGGGAATCATTGATGTGATATCTAACCTTGTTTAGACATCAACATGAGGGATTATGTGCGTGAGTAAATCAAGCTATTCACTAAATAACTTGTTTAAAACAAAAGATTATATCGGGGTTCACTGATATTTTTTTTTTATATAAATAAATACATTGCAAGGCAAATCACATATATAGCAATATAATCACAATGTTGTATTTGCATCCATGTCTTGCTGTCCTAATCTGAGCTGTACAGGCACATCTGGATTAAGGTATACAGTCTGTCCTCGTAAACAGCCTGGTCCAGTCTGTGGTTTCAGTGTTAACGGTTGAGGTTTGTCCCAGAAAAGGTTTCATATAGGACGGTCCATTCGCTGCACTACAGGATGATGTTAATGTGTTTTTTGTTTTTTTTTTCCCAAAATTGCAGAAAAGGTAGTTTAGCTTTACACAATATGAATGAAATACAGCTATTGCAGTTGTGTTGCTACATATTGCAGTTTTGATGCGTTGTAAAATATGTGCAGTCATATGCAAAAAATTCCATGTTTTGTTGATTTTGAAGTGAAAATCCTCTAAATTGAACCGTCTTAAATGTGACATTTTTCCTGATAAACGGATTCAGTTTATTTGTGTTTATTTAACTGGGAGAAAAATAAAACATGAAATATAAAATATTTCATTACTTTTGCACAGGCCATATTATATGTTTATTTTTCTCCCCCAGCATGTTAAATTCAGTAAACAAACAGTGATTGTGCATTAAACTGTGCAGAAGCGTATTTTCTGTACAGGATCTCTCGACTCTTCGCTGATCACGGCTGCCCAGGCTTGCGCATGATTGTATAAAATAGCTCTAATAGATCAATACTATGCCTATTGATGAATGTGGTTAATAATAATAACAATCTAAAAAGTGAGTAAATATAATTAAAATGATTAAAAAAGGGTTGATCATTTATCTCAACACCCACAGAAACTCATCTGGAACTGTGGTTGGTCCAAATGATAACACTATGATTTATTTGCGGGCTCATTTGCATATTGTAGCGGTTAGTATTGCAAACAATATCATGATAATGATTAGCAAACAATACGTTGTGTGAATGTATTTGTTGAATTCGATATAGTGTCAGATTAAATTGTAGAAACTTCGATTAAAAGTCTCAGAAGTGAATGACCATTTCCTTACGAAGGGCGAAAAAAGAACTGACTGAACTCCTTGTCACTTCAGTGTGAGTGGATGGTGTAAAACGCCTGTAGGCTAAATAGTCAGATATATGTAGGTGTGTTTTCATCACCTTATAAAGACAACAAATTAAAATCGGGCCTTTTGCAGCTTTGTTTCCATATATTGAGTGTGTGAAGCTATACCAGTGTTTACATGCTACACCAAACTGTATTTAAAATAATCTTATTATAAGCTCTTATTATAAGTTCATGTGTTTTGTATGATTTAGTGGTTATTTAGACAGTGATAGTATTTCTACAGTAATAGTCTTCTCTCTGATTAACCCACCATGTTTTTCGTATTTGTAGATCCTAAGATGGTGATGGAGTGTGTGAGCTTCACTCTGTCTCAGCAGTTCACACCCAAGTACAAGGAACCAGGCAACCACAACAGTGGAGAGGACATGATACGAACCTGTGAGAAACACATACACAGCACATTAGTTCATCAGCAGTCACAAATCATTTGCCGTTACAGCAAACAGACTGAGTGTCTAAACAGTCTGCTTAATTGTAAGGAATAAAGAGAGGGTGGTTAGTCATATGAATGGTCATATAAATATGAATGTTGGCTGCTTTCGGTACATAAAACCACACAAAGGGACCTCAGGGGGAAAAAATAAAACCTAAGCAATATGTAGGATAATATGTGTGTGGATTGATCTAATATAGAAATGCTACCCCACACACTTGTTTAATGCCTCCAAAATAGATTAATTTATTATTTTATCAAATTATTTGGGACGGTTAAGCATTTGCGTGACTCTATTGGTTTTTCTTGATCAGATTTTAACCTGCACTCTGTCATAGGTTGTTAACATATTCACTTAATATGAATTGATCATATTGTTACTAAAAAGAACCCAGAGTCTATTCAGAGTAGATTCTGAGTTGAAATGTGAAAGATAACCTCCTCTCCCTCTTTCTGTAGATCTATGGAGGTGTCAGTTCCTCCTGCCGCTTGTTGCTTTAGGGTTGGTGGTGCTGGGAGGGCTGGTGGGTTTCTGTGCATGTGTATGTCGCAATCTCAGCCCCACCCTCGGCATTGGACTGCTCCACCTCCTTGCAGGTCAGTGGCCTCCGTCAAATGCTCCACAAAACTCCAGCGTTCTCCTCCAAAGACCACTTTTTTTTTTTTTAACCAAACCGTCATTCTTCATCACAATAGCCATTCTCCATCAAGTACCATCATTCCCCATTAAACATCACCATTTCCTATCAAATACTCACCATTATCTTTCAAGCTTCATCATTCTCCAAAAAGCAGCAGCTTCGTTGATCAGAAACCATTTTTTTCCATTAAACTCCATCATTCTCCACCCAAATACAATAATTCTCCATTAAAGCCCAATATTCACTATCAAATATCCAACATTCTTCATTGAAAACCCAATATTCTCTATCAAATATCCAACATTCTTCATTGAAAACCCAATATTCTCTATCAAATATCCAACATTCTTCATTGAAAACCCAATATTCTCTATCAAATATCCAACATTCTTCATTGAAAACCCAATATTCTCTATCAAATATCCAACATTCTTCATTGAAAACCCAATATTCTCTATCAAATATCCAACATTCTTCATTGAAAACCCAATATTCTCTATCAAATATCTAAAATTCTTCATTGAAAACCCAATATTCTCTATCAAATATCCAACATTCTTCATCGAAAACCCAATATTCTCTATCAAATATCCAACATTCTTCATTAAACACAGCCATCGTCTGTCATGCCATTCTCCAACACCTTGCACTGGCCATTGCGATGGTAATTGGTTGTTTTTTTTGTCACTTTTATACTATTTCAAAAATAAACAAATCAGTAAAAACTGTAAACACATTTGAGAGTAACTGTGTCTCATATGTGAGAGTGTAACATCAAGTGACAACTGAAATCAGACATGTTCTGTGGTTTGTGCAGCTGTTAGCCGTTGTTGTGCAGCTGTCCTGCGGAGTTTTTCTTCTGTATTTCCTAGTCCTGATATAGCAGCGCAGCAGGTGGAAAAAGAAACCGTTACTGGTCTTTCGAGTCAGCACTGTCCCGTATGTTTTGTAGACCTATATATGCTGTGTAGATCACAGGTAAAGCAAAATGACGTGATCAGTCTATCATATAGCAGCAGCAAAGACACATAGGAGCCATTTACTAACATATGGATTTGTGCTTTATTGATTAACATTGACCATGAAATGTGATCCGTTAGGCCAGTGTAGAAAGAATAAAGTGAAAAAAGGAAGGTAGACGAAAAGGTTGAATATTTTGCAGAGCTTTCAGTGTGCTGAATGCCGTTGCCATGGTGCCCTGTATGAGGGTTCTGGTTCACACCTTTTAGCTGAGGTTTGTTACCATGTGCGCTGCACTACAGTAAAACTAAATTAAGGAATTTTCCGGCACAGTTCAGTCATAAGTATCACTGCAAGATCAGTGTAGAATAACAGAGACTCTCAAATATCTTCTCTAAGCCTGTGATCAGGGCAGGTATGGACCTGTGCAGCATGGCCACTTAATTCCGTAGATTAATGGTAGTCTCTTGATGATTGGTCAGGGTAGAAGGAGAGGGAAGGGAAACATGCTAGGATATTCTTTTACAGTTTTATATATTTTTTTTTTTCCCTGCTTCTGGAACACAGAAACAACTTCAGTTTCTTTTGTGTGTAAATATTTATTCATAAAGCACACATTTACAAACCCATAGTGCTGATTAGGTCTCTGTCTGTCTGACTGCTGTGGTGTTTATATGATAATAATAGTAATGATAGTAATAATAATGATCTATTATTAGCAGTTCACTTTAATACTATAGAGTATCGAAAAACTTCAGTAGTCAGTCTTGAAATTCTTCAAAACCTCAGTAGACAGTCTTCCTATCTAGGCTGCTGATTGGCTGTCTAGATTACATTCCATATGCATGTTATTTCTATCAGTGCTTTTTGATTAGCCTGCTACTCTTTGCAGTCAGTAAAGAGACCCACTTCCTGCCACTCACACCAAGAAAGTTTGATGGTAAGAAGGAAGAATGTGAAGGGAACAATGAAGGAGTGTTCTCTCCTGTGTGAGTGCTGGGCAGGCTGGTTTGAGAACCGCAGAATAGTGATTGTATGACTCTAAGCACAATTGTATGCAACATTATTGGTCTTACTTCAGCTACCTGAAAATGTCACTACAGATACCTCAACCTTACCAGGTTGGTAACTATGTTATGAACTGTGGTAGATTGTGGATGGAAATGGTTACCACAGGAGGGTGGATATATGGGGATCTTCAAAGTTGGTGTCAACTGGTGTAGAATATAATAGCACTTTAATTTCTTAACATTCGTGTGTCCATCAGCAGTTCCTGACCTGTGTAGGCCCTTTCCACAGTTCCAGGGTATTACGTCGATCACTTTCTGTTATCAACAAACAAAAATGGCCATAAGTGAAATTTCATACATTTCTGACCCAGCACAAGTTCTATCCGTCCGAAGGGTAGACGGTTAAAAATGTAGTCCTGGACTTCATATCTGCAGCCATCACATTGCAGTGAGGCTCCTTCAGGTGGCTTCATGCTCAGAGGTGGTGCTGTATGCAGCTGTTTCCTTTGGAATAACTTTCAAAAGCCCAAGATTAAAAAAATCTGTTTATTCAAGAGCGTCCACATGCCTCGGAACAGATATTAACGGCCAGGAGGAAGAGGCGAATGTTTGGGAAGGAGAAGTCGGCTTCTCGTTCAAATCATGCCTTTCTGCCTGAAACGATGCAGCACTCACCTTAAGTGCCATGCAGCACCATTTAAGGTGGAACAGAATAGTTGACTCAGAAACCGACTTCAGCTTCATCAGAAGTTCAAATCTTTACTGATATTGCAGAAGCAGCGTAAACTAACAAAGCACTGCTCCCACAGATTTAAACTCATTTCTTTGTCAGTGTTATTAGCTGACGTCTTTAGTCAATTCAGTACAATAACGCTCTCTCAGCTCTCTCGGCTTCTGGCCTTCACTGGGTCAAACCTGTACATTGATCTGGAAGATGTGGCCCTGCTGTTATGTCCTTATTCACAAAATTTGAAACTACATGTACAAATAAAATATTGATATATTAAATATATATAAATATTAAAATACGCCAGCAGTTTCCAGTCAGGTTAGCCAGGTTAGCTAAACTAGATAGCTTTGTTAAAATAACTTTTTTTGAGAGTCAGAAATTCTTCTGGGTGTGGGTGTGAGTGTGTATGTTCTCTTATAAATCCATCTACATCACTGCCTGAGATATGAGGAGGATCCTTAAGACACCTTCTGAAGGGAGCTTAGTTCCATGTTTTGAGACGACAGTGTGCTTTTATGTGCTTTTGCTCTTAACGGAGTGTGAATAAGCCTTGGCACACTTACAAGGACATTTTTGTATTTGTCAACAGAACCCAAAACTCACTCCAAAACAAATGCACATAGGCATACATTTCTGTCAGTTGTTCTTAACAGAGGGAAGCTACAAAGTTTGCTATGAGCTGCTCCAGTAGACCTAGATAGATTAGAGCTGGATTGTACAGCTCTGGAAGTGAGCAAATACTTTCAGAGTGCCTGACTGACGTCCTTTCTCAGACCATCTCCTATTGACTCTGGTGACGCCAGAGGACAGTTTGTTAAAAGTTGAACTCTGTTCAACATAATTTTCATGCATTAGTGTTTATTGCCTTCAATGTGTTTTTCTTATTGAAGTCAGTGGCAAGACTGATTGGATTCCATAACCATGACCTTAGCCTGTGAATGTTTATAGTTTACCGTTAAGGTATTGTTAGGTTTGTCTGTCAAGGTCTGTCTTGGCCTTGGCAGAGAATCCTTATTATTTTGTTAAAAAGAAACGGTGCCCTAATATCACTTGTGTAATTCTCTCCCCGTCTCACAGGTCTGTGTTCGCTGGCCACTGTTTGTTGTTTCCTGGCAGGGATGGACCTACTGCACCGTGTCTCGGTGGTGCCTGACCGTGTGGACGCCACTCTGGGCTGGTCACTCTACCTGGCCCTCATCTCTTCTCCACTACACATGATGGCTGCTGCCCTGCTGGTGTGGGCTGCACGAAGCCACAGCAAGAGTTACTACCGTATGACTGCTTATCGGGTGGCCTAGAGCCTGTCCGTTAACCACTCACAGAGCCGGAAATCCAGGCTTATTGTGCATAGGGTTTGTGAATCAATAAAAGAGCTCTGTTTACATATTTCAGTTAGGGCTGCAACTAATAATTGGTTTTATTGTTGGATTAGTCTGTTGGCTGTTATTTGATTAACTATTCTGCCTTCTGGTCCTCTGTCTTTTCAAGCCCTCTACATTTCCTGTAGTGTATAACAGTCTCTCAGAGTGACTTTGTGGATCAGATAAACTTTATAGAGCATTACAGAACATTGTTTAAATCAAACAGTAGAAGCCATGTTGCCCCCTACACTTCCTGTAGTGTATTACAATCTGTCAAGGCTCATATGAACAGTATACATTTTTTGGCATGTCAGCCTTTTCCATAATCAACTACTAATGAAATTGAACAGCTTCATGTTGCAGCCCTAATTTCAGAATAATCCTGGATTTCCTCTGTCTTACTTTGGAGCTCTAATCTGCAGTTGTAGGGCCCGAAGGTTTTCGCTCCAGTGCTAATGGCTGGGTTTTCTGTACACTGACACTAAATCAGCAGCCAAAATGTGCTCAGAGGCTAAATCTGCTAGCTGCTGTGAGAGTTATTGTCTCCTAGCTGCTTTCTGTGTGTGTATTGATGGAGCAGCAGAAAGTCATTGATTCAGTCAGTCAGTAACATTATAACACTACCTATCAACTCCAGAACCTGATGTTTGGACACTTTCATTGCACAGACCTGCTGCTGCTGCCCATTGTATTGAACTTGGGCCTTATTGCTTTAACTGCATGGCTTCATTGCTGTACTGTAGTTTCACTCCCTTTATGATTCTATGTTGTTGTGTTTTTTTTTATTTCTGCATAATTAAACAGTAGAATATAAACACTCATTCAGGGTGGTTTGGTGTGAAAAGCTCTGTTCACAGAGAGACTTACTGAGTCAGAATTGTTCACAGTGGTGGTGATAGGAACCAGACGTCCTCTTAAAGCTTCCTATAAACCTCAGAAGACACGTGAAGGTTCCCTAGTGGTTTTGGATGGTAAATAAAATAGCTACATTGGTGTTGTAAACATCAGGACCCCTGGTTCCTACTTGGTCCTATAATGAACTATTTCAGACCAAACCACTCTGAATAACTTGTATTTACATCTCAACCACTGAATTATAGAGTAGTAGTACAGTAGTAGAGAAGCTGATACTGCTGACAATAAATGGAAACAACCACAAAATAGCTTAATGCTATTGGAAAAATGACATCATGCTAATTAGTGGCTGCCAACGTCCATTCACTGTTAGCCACGTGTTGGTTCAAGCTTTTTTGTAATGATCCACAGAATTTCATATTTCATATGATTTCAGATTCATAGTGTAAAATTTAATATTTTGATGTTTTATGTGTCAAAACTCTGTGAGTGTGTCCCGCCTAGTATCTCCACCCACTTTACTCTGATAGGTTGCACTTAGTACAACTTTACATCTCCAGCCACCATTTCATACATTTTTGCAGTCTTTTAGTAGTGTATCAGGAGGATTGCCCCTTAGGCATGGTTCAAAGTGAACTGCAGCTAAGGCAGGAGATGCCTGGCTAGCACTAGTATTCAAAGGCTTGATCTGGCTTTACATGGTGTAACATAAATGCAACTTTAGTTGCTTGGAACCTCCATGAAGCAAAATTGCACTTGAGTTGTGCAACGATAAGCATCCTGCTACTCATTTGAAACTGCTGCAACAGTTGCAAGCATCTTGATTTCATGAAACAAGTTTCATGGAACAGCCAATCAAAATGCTGATAAGGCTCAACGTGATCACTTTGAACAACTTTATCAAATGACTAAAGAGAAATATGAGCTGCTAATTTAACTTCGTAGTGGGATAACTTGTTGCATGCAACTTTGTAACTGTCAAGTTGCACGGAAGAGCAGTCTCGCAACATACAGCTAGTTGCATGAAGGCGTCACAGTGTAAAGCCAGCCTTGTTAATGTAAACAGTGTAACACATTTTAATCTTGCATTTTAAAAAAATGAAATTGTTTTTGCACTGTGGGTGATGGATTGTGGGTATTTGAAGATCTTTAAGAAAACGCCAGCTGTATCTGAAAGATGCTACATAACAGAGTAGCTCAGAAATGCAGCCTTCCTTGGTTTCGTCTTCGGCTTCAGACACATCTCCTTAGTCGAGCCATTCCTTTAATTGTTTTTTTTGTAGTGGATGTGTTTTCCTACCTTTTTACACCACAGTGTGGAAGGTTGAATGATCCTCTAATATTCAAACAACAATCTCATCATGAAACGAGATTTAAGAGGTTTTTACTTGCAAAGATGTACCATTTCTCTGGTTACCAGGCATTTCTCCAGTGGACTGTGAAGCACTGAGCGTGTTTTATTTATTGCCACAATGTACTAAAGGAGCACAAGCAGAGATTAGCACAAAGTGAAGGACAAATTCAGACATGCCATTCAGCACTGCTTTTATTGTTGTTGTTATTTATTTGTTTCTTATCGCTTTTGTCTTATATTAGCATTAGGCACATTAACAGTTTCAATTATGTCAGATAGTAACATAGTTTTTTGTTTTTTTTTTTAAATACAATGCCAGTAATGCTTAAACTTTTATTTATTCATTTATACTGTTTTCATTTTTTTAGGTATTTATTCCCTTATTTGTATAATCGTAATCATTCACTTGTTTTTTTGTACTTATACTGTTGTCTGCTTTTTGTTGGTCATATATTCATGTGTTTGAAACATTTGGCTTCCACACCAAATAATGTTGTCATATGTAGCAATACCTCACGCATTTGTTGTTGCACTAAGTTGACAATCGGTGAGGATGGTGTTGATACAGGCTGGTTAAAAAGGAGCTAAAAACTAAAATTCCTGTGTGTGGTATATGTGGTTAATGCAGCGTTTTGAATGTATGGCGTTAATATGCAAAGCAATGTCTTTTTTTTCCCTTTGTGAGCTTTTTCCCTGAGTTTTGTATCCAGCTTATAGCTGTGCTGTTGCCTGGACCTGCATTTGTATCAAGTGGTGAGGGAAAAAAAAGTGTTTTAACTTCAGTAAAATGACTTTTTTATTCAAAGTCTGTCTTGTTGATTTTCATTGCAAACAGTGTGCTGGAGAAGTTCATGTTCAGTCTTTTACACAGACATTTGTAGCACCAGTGAATTTCTAGTTAGGGAGATTAGACACTAGAGGGAGCTCATGGGTCTTAAAATGAATGGAGGTCTATGGGGGGGGGGGGTTGCACAAACGTGTAATTTGTTAATATTCAGTGTTTTTACTGATTAAATTCCATTACTTTTCTCAACACAGCTATGGCCTAAATTGTTTCACCACAGTTGTGATTCTCAGTTTCAACAGACCACTGCAGTCGTGTGCTCATTTTGTAGTCAACGTCATGCTCTTATGCCCATATGTGGAACTCCGGGTCTGACAGGAATTTCTCTATGAGAAGAATGAATGGAGTTTTTTGAAAATTGGCTCTGTTGCATCCTGTGATGATCAGAAATGTTCCAAAGCAGATGTTTTTTACCCCCTTGTGAACATTCTTCTCTCTAATGTTACTGGATCCTCTGAATTATGAGGTTAAAGAGTCAAAATATGAATATCATTACATGTAAGCTAATGCTACTGCGCACAGAGTTGACGTCATTAGACTGGTAGCCAAAGCCGGTAAATGAGGAGCTTGGCCACTTCCTATTTCCCCCGTTATATCAAAAACAGGACGGCTAATCAGCAGAGGGCGCCCGCGAGGGAATCCTCAATGAGTGGGTCTAAATGGCGCTCAACGGCTGAAACGAAAAGTTAAAATAGTTTCTGATCACTTTTCTAATTCTTTTATAATCACCCAGGACGTTTCTTTAATTTTAGAAAGTAGAAGGATGTATTTCACTAAAGAACAAAGAAAACTCACCGATATCTTTTCTTTTTTCTCCAACAAACAGGTTTTGGGCAGCAGGAGGCGGGCTTTACTGCTTGAGAGTGATTGATTGGCGAGCGGAGCAGCTCATTGGCTGTTCGCACTCACTGACGTTTTGGACGTTCATGAGGCGCCGTTTTAAACTCCTATAACTCGAGTTTGAAAGCTCTTAAAAATATAACAGTGGTGTTAAAATGTTTAATGCTGTTCAGTGTTCAAGAAATGATTGCATTCTTTTACATTAAAAATGTTTTAAGCGTTTATAAACTTTGATTTTGCTCAAATGCTCCACATCAACCCATTTATTTTGGACTTGCTCGGGCGCGCCCTCTAGCGTTTGAGAAAAAGGAAGACATTGCAGAGGGGAATTCTCCTCTACGAGTTCTCCGGCACGGTAGCTTTAGCCTGCACATGGCGATATTAATATTGTGGCTATTTAACGATCTCACTTCAGAGGATTTGGGAGAAAAATGTACACAGGATAAAACATATTGGGTTCTGAACATTTAATTACCGCAGGGCTCGGAGTCCTTAATGTGGGCAGCAGTGTGATTTATATTGATAAGTTCAGTAAGTGCAGGAAGCTTTTCTCAGCCTGCCTAACAGTGCTCAGTAAGAGGAATGCTAGAGTCCTGCTGAAAACCAGAAATAGTTTAGATTCTTGTTAAATCTTGGCTATGCTTTCCCAAAAGTAGCAGAAGAGAGATAACGCTAACAGAGATATATTTGATTATCATTTAGCTCCATTCATGGAAATATTTGCTAATGCCCAGAAGCTTTTTCGCTGTAAAAAACGGAAATATGCGGGCTAGTGTCCATTATTTTGTGTAAAACTTTCCTATACCTTCCCAGAATAAGAGAAAGTTCACGTTTGAATGACTTTTTTTGGAATAAACAGCTGTACAGCTCCATTCATTGAATGCTAATGAATGCTAATTTAATGCTAATGCTCTTCTGACAGAAAAGTTTCTGCTCCAGATGAATGGAGAGATGAAGCTACTGGAAAGTCTTCTTTATTTTTGTGTCGTTTATGCTTCTACTTTCTTAGGATTAGAGGAAGGTCCTTTGTGAATGACTAGAGGAAATCTTGATTCACATTCACAGTTTAGCGCCCTTCTGTAATGCTAACATGCTAGTATCCAACATCTCTGCTGTAGAAGAATAGAAAAAATTTGATATGTATTTATTTTTATGCAATACATGCTTCTCATTTAGTCATTAAAAGAGTTCCTGTGTGAATGACTACTGTGCTAGGAAAACCAGCTAGCTCCATTCACTTTCATTGCCAAGTCATGCATAGTTCTCAAAACCTACTTGATGAAAAACAAAGATGTAGAAGCCAAAGATGTTTTCACCACTGGAAAAAATAGATACCATTTAGTAAGTACAACTGTTACCTCACAGTAAGATTCAGTCTCAATTATGACTTAGCATCTCATAATTTTGACTCGCAAATATTAATATTAAGTGAGAATTGTGAGAAACATTCTCATTCTCAAGTGTTGAGTTGTAACACATGTTTCCCCAAGTTATATTTGTGACTTTTCTAAAATAAAAGTTCCTTTGTGAATGACTAAATAATAAAAAATAATAAATCAGTGTTTTTGGCGGTTTAGCTGCATTCGCTCTCATTCATCGATAACTCTCTCTGTAGTTCCCTCTACTGTTCTAGGAATCATGTTTTGGTTCTAACAGTATGCAGGCAGGCTCTCCTTTAACTGGCTCTGATAGCACCCGTTTCTTCAGCTCAGTTAAAAGTGATCTTTTGCTTCCTGATTTTATGTTTTTCTTTCTTGCATCCACCTTTGTGGGTCATCAGTCTCTGTTTTCACATTCTGCTAGACCGGATGGCTGGAATCTCCACTTTTCTCCTTCTGGCCAAAGAGAGGGCCACGGCCTTCTCATAGTATGCAGATTCGTTTATGAAGAAAGGATAGAGTGGCTCTTTCCCTTTATACCTCAGAGTCTCTCCAGAGAAAGAGAGGAACATGGGGTCGCCTGGGTGAAGGAGACAGAAGTCCCTGTCCTGGGAGAGAGACAGAGACAGAGAAAGGTGATTCAGTGTGATTCATTACTGGCTGATCTGTCTATCCATAAAGATTCATTTCCATATGCCAGGAAATTCCAACGGTTCCCAATTTACATTTGTAGTCAGTCAGCCAAGACGTCATAAAAGCCCTAGGAGTGAGAATTTCAAGTTTAAAGGTGCTTAATTATTGAGTTTGTGTTTTTCAGCTACACCCACTGCTAACAGCTAGCAGTATAATCTCCAGTATAATCTCCATGGATTAACAATGGCAGCAGAATGGGTCATTCTGAAAAGCTCAATGACTTTAAATGTGGCACTGTCACTGGATGTCACCATTGCCACACGTCAATTCATAAAATTTCTGCCCTGCTAGATCTGCCCCTGCCAACTGTAAGTGCTGTTGTTGTGAAACTGAAGCATCTAGAAGCAACAACAGCTCAGCCACAAAGCAGTAGAGTGGGGCTACCGAGTGCTGAATTATGTAGCACGTTTTGCATCTCTCACTACAGAGTTCCAAACTGCCTGTGGAAGCAACATCAGCACATGAACTGTGTGTCAGGAACTAAAATGGGCTTCCATGGCTGAGCAGCTGTACACAGAAGATCACTATGCGCAATGCCGTGTGTCAGCCAGAGTGGTGTAAAGCCGGCAGCCACTGAACTCTAGAAGAATGGAATGCGCAACAAGCCCATGTAGGTGTGAAGGTAAGGTGTCTACATACTTTTGGCCATATAGTGTATCATTCTTAAAGGCAGCATAACAAAAACAGTTTAATGCTGACAGAAAAAGAGAGGTTGGAAAATGGTCATTAAATTTAATTAAATTAAATATGTCACACAAATTTTATAAGTGGTCCTCGAGTATAAAATACAATACAGGAAAAATGTAGTAAAGCATATGAACTTGACTTTGTTTTAAGTACAACATACCCAAAAACACTTGCATTTAGCTTTAGATAAATGCAGTAACTACAGTTTTCCAAATCTGAACGTGACACAATCATCAGCCATTCATTCACGCTGAAAGTATTAATGTTAGGAATCGGCAGCATATTAAACTTGTAATAATCATAAAGTATAAAAATATTTCTAATTTACGTCATTATATGTTTAGAAATGGCCAAACCTGTAGGTCGGGATGCACAGCTGCGATGATGGTGTGTGTGTGAGGATCTCGAGGATAATCGATATTCTTCACCAATGTGTAAACATCCACAGAACCACCCTCAAACTGAGCCCCTGAAGAGGAAAGAGGGAAAAACCAGGGTGTATATGATAAAGCCCTCTGCTTTTAACAAAGAAAAATGAGCAAATCCACTAAAGTGTAAACACTCGATTTTGTTTAATATACTGTGTCGTAGAATACCTAAATCTACCCTGTATAATTGGTGCTCTGAAATGAGCTTATGCTTTTTGCCTCATTATAAATACATCAAAGAATGCGGGTAGTCTTCCCAGTACCTGAGTTAAAGAGCCGAACCCAGTCCAACAATAGCTGAACTGCCTCCTGCATGGCCATAAAGATGTTGGCTCTGATTAGACCGTGAGGCTGAGGGCCAATCTCCATCGCTGCAGGGCGAAACACACGTCATTCAGATAAAAACGAACGAAAAATGAAAACAGCAGGGGAGGAGTTCAGGTGGAGTTCATGAAAGATGTATGCATATAGAGATTAGAACGTAGAACTGATATGAAAACAGAAATAAATGTAAGGACTTACATTTACACCGGGGTTTTTCCCTTTGAAATTCCAAAGCATGATCACTTTTAACTTATTTTCTAAGTGCATGGAGGCTTGATGAAATAATTATCTGTGATAATCAGATGGGCACTACAGATGCAGCAGACAGAGATCAGGCTGAAAACTTTTGGATTTTTCTTTTAAGACTGGAATTCAACAATTCGCAACAGGATACAAAGCACATTTGTTGAGATTTACATTTGAAGAATAACAGCTACTTCGACTTTGTTTTTGCACATGGGGCAAAAAATAAACGCGCTGCAGCTTTTAAAATTAATCTCCAATGCAAGTAAAATGCCAGTGAAATGGAGTATAGCCCATAAATTAAGAAATCTGCATAACTCCTCAGAGTGCTTGAGTCAGCCTGGTACTTCAGTATGAATCACTCTTGATGGCACACGTCGCTGTGCTCGACAGAGAGAGGCAGTATGTGGAAAAGCATTGATTCAGCCAAAACAGCAGGCTTAAGTAATAATAAGTAATGGCTAGCGGTGGCCTTTTTGGCCTTTTGGCCTTTTGTTGGCTTTCAATGTAAATAAAACCCTATACATCTGGAATGTTTAATTTTATCTCCATAGATAAATACATTTTTCACTGAAGCAAAACCTGATCCACCAAAGATCCACAATTTTTCACTTGTTCAGTGCCTTTCCTTCATTTTATCATCTGCTGTTTTTAGGAGCTAGTTGATAATACTAACAATAAAAACAACAACAACAACAATAATAGTGACAATAAGAGTGACTGTGTAGCTTTTTCTACGTGTATGGAATTTTAGGCAGTTATTAGGTGGGTGCTAGGCTGCCAGGGTGGGTGCTAGGCTGCCAGGGTGGGTGCTAGGCTGCCAGGGTGGTTGCTATGGCATTTTCACAAGGTTGAGCTAAGGTATCCAAGGTGGTTGCTAAGGTGTTAATAGTAGCGCTGTAGTGTTTCAGGTGGTGTTTTTCCGCCTTGTGACTTCTTAGGTGTTGCTAAGCAGTTCATATGTTGTTCCATATGGTTACTGTGTTATTGCTGTAGTAATGTATGTGATGTGGGTAGCTATGGTGTTCCAGGATGGCCCTATGGTATGATGATATCCCAGGTGGTTGTTAGGGTGTTTCATGTGTACAAACCTTTGCACCAGCATTATTTGAGCATTTTAACATTGATTCCTATAGGATAAACTTGCGTAAAATCTTGCATGTAAAAGCATTACAGACTTCACGTAAGATAGAAAATAGTAATAAAATAAAATATAATTAAATAAAATAATAAAACTGATTAAAAAGACACAAGGAATTGGTGTGTATTGTAATTTTAAAGAAAGTTAAATATAAAAAGATCTGTTTAGAAGCATAATAACAGAAAGGGCTATATTTAAATCAGTGCGTTGTAGAAAAGGAGCGAGTAATGTTACAGTTTTGAGATAACAGAATCATCTGAAGAAAACTGTCATTTAATGCTTTGAACTGCTGAACACATGGAGCCACACAGCTGAATAAATCTGTTACAGAGAGACATAATGAGATTTCTTGCCTCGCTAGAGCTGCTCAGCCGAAATCATCCAAAATACTTCATATGTATGAAGACTGTTCAAACACTCTGGAGCCATTCACACGTGCCATTTAAAGAACAGAGTAGACTTCTTTACCTAATCTCTATCTGCTGCTTCTTTAATGCACTATACACATTTAAAGAAGAACCGAAAACCTGGTTACTCAAAATACACGTCACAGAAGTTAAAGGGCAGCTGCCTAAACAACTGGACAGCAAAGGAATCTGAAATCAGTGTTTTGTTGCAGATAAATATATAAAACGGTTCTATTGGTCTAATGATGTTAGTACTCTTACAGGTTTCATTTAGTGTTCTCACACTGCTTCGAGTGCAGTTTGTTTACTTGTTATTATTTTATTTCATGGCCTGTTTTATTGACATTATCTACCTCCACTCACTAGCCACTTTGTGCTTCCAGTCACTGGCCACTTTATTAGAAACACAGATGCTGTGCTTCTATTAACTGGCCACTTTATTAGAAACATCCACCTTGTACCTCCAGCTTACCTCACTACTAGGTTGAGAGTGGGCCACCACTCAAAAATATTCAGCCAAGAGCAGCTCTGTGGACAGAAACTGACCACCGACTGATTTGGTAAAGTTCTAGACGATGGCTAACACAAGCTGTGCATCAGCAGATGAGCTACAGTCTCCATCTGTACACCAGCAAGGTGGAGCTACAAGAGAGGGGTTTCTGATGAAGTGGCCGGGGGTGTCCACTGCAGTAGAAACAGCTGCACTGATCTCAGATAATGATGATGACTCACCAAAGCCGTGTTTTCCCACTGAGTCCAATGAGTAGGCTTCACTCCGTGGGATGTCATAGTGGATGTATCTTACTGGGATGGTGGCCATCTCCCTCTGAAAACACACACATACAGTCACCAAATCGACAATTACACACAATTGGTCATTAAAAAGGCTCCTTGTGTCAAGCACCCGAACCAGAGTATTTCATGAAGTAGGGTAGAATATGGAAGTTCAGACAAAATTCAGGAAGCTACTGTTGATATGCTCTTGTCTGTGTTTATAGATCAGTCAGTGTGTCATACGATGTCGGAGGGTAGAAAAGAGGTAGAAAAATAGCTGTTATTAATTATCTTACTTTTACTTCTGCTTATTTCTAATAATGAATTTGAAAAGATAAAAAAAATAAGACGTTTTAGTTCTTAATGACTTTTACAGGGTCATTTAGAATAAGCTCAGCTTTCGCTGGTTGTCTACCCTTCAAGAAAAAACAGCACAGGCGAGCATAGCTGGTCCCCAGCCAAACTAGCATATGTTGTGTTTTGGTTAATGATATGCTGGTCCACCATCATGACCATGCTGGGTGACGGGCTAAACCAGCACCAAACCAGCATAGATCAGCATGGAGTTTGCGCTGGTCTGCACTGTTTTCTTCAGCAGGGTAAACTAATCTCAGGGCTACACACTAATCCCACAAATCTTAGCTAAACAATAATCTCAGTAATCTTTGCTAAAATACTAAAAAAAAAAGAAAGCTCTTGTAGTATTTCCTCTGCTTTTGTCATTTTAGAACAATGAGCATGGCAGCTCTTTATTATATCTGTTTTTTGTGCTCTGCTGGAAGTGTTGATTAGCTGATTTAGCTAATCTAAACTAGTGCTGCTTTTAAGTTGTGTCAGAAATATAGTATTTACCAGATGATCGCACATGAATGCAACAACGAGAGCAGATAACAAGCTATTTAACTCACCTACGTCCTGCACAACTCCATTAGTGCTGCAATAAACAGTGATTAGAAATGGTGCAAAAAACAAATACAATATTTTTCGCAGACTGTTGTGGAAACGAGGATGAAGCTCCTTTAGTGGTGCTGCAGTTACATTCTGGCACCAGCGCACTAGTAAGGTAACTGAAAAGGAATAATTAAATAATTAAGAGAATAAATTAAATAAGAAGCTGGCGAATATGAAATCAACTTCAACCTCGTCAAAAGAGTAACAATATAACAACCAACTTTCCATCATACCACTATAATCTATAGCCACTCAAAATTGGGTAAATTTAGGATGGTTTAATATCTGCGGTATCACTTCATCAACAGCTCTGGCGCTGTCTTGGTTAATTGATACCGGAAAAATCAAGAATCCGAATTGACTGAGTCGTGCATCACTGCAGCTGCGGTTATTTAGCTGGCCAACCAGTCTAAAACGAACGGTAAAGCCACGGAAGTAAAGAAGATAGTACAGTCACTAAACGTGCTGCGTTTCATACGTTCTCTTTTGATGTTTTTATTTATAGCATTTCCTCTGTATAGAATTGCAGTGCTATGAAGCTCCGCCCCTTCAGAAATCAGTTGTGCTTGCTGCACTGACAGCATGGACAAGGCAATGCCTTCAGTTTCTGCCTTAGTAAATTTGATGGCCTTGGTGACTATCGCTTTAAATCTGGTAACCATCTGTCCTAGGATGCTGTGCTCTTGCCTGCAGGTATTTACAGATGTGTAGGCATATCCAGTCACTGTCTGAGTACGTGATGAGGCACAGGCCCATGTTGGCAGTGGTGTTGTGCAGATCACAGATAAGATCCATGGCTTCAGCCGAACCTTTAGGACCAAGCAGAGAGTTTAGCTCCTGAGAACGAACCAGTTCATACGAAGTCTGCTCAGAGGCGGAGAGACTGAGAGGGGGTTTTGAGGGGAAAAAAGAAAGAGAGAGCGAGTTAGGTAGAGAAAGAGAGGTAAAGATGGGGGAGGGAGAGAGAGAGAGAGAGAGAGGAAAGAAAAAGAAGGAGAAATGTGAGAACAGAGACAGGAAGAGAGAGAAAAACAAAAAACAAAGCGGGGGAGAGGGAGGAGAGACAGAAACGGATAGAGAGGGAGAGGGAGAGAAAGAAAAAGAAAGCAAGATTTTTATTATGTATCAGAAGTTTGTTTATTGTTCATGGTTGATTGTATAAGCTGCATTTTAATGATTTTGAGAAACAATCAATTTAAAGGTCAGAATGTTTAGGAGGTAATATAATCATTGCACATTTAATTAGCTCAGTGTTAATTACTCTTCACCTTACAGTAATGTGTGTGTGTGTGTGTGTGTGTGTGTGTGTGTGTGTGTGTGTGTGTGTGTCTCCACCTTAGCATGGCGTGTGTGAAGCAGCGGTTCAGGTCTGTCTCTGTGTATCTCACACACCGCTGGACAGCACGTGGGTTCGACATCACTGTCACCACAGCAACTGGCTCCATCACCTGGCTCTTCTTCCTTCTCTTCAGCCTCTCATGCACCAGGTAGACACCTGAGAGCTCATTGCCATGGGTACCACCACACACTGCCACTCGCGACAATGCTGGCAACATTACTGTGTCCTCCTATGTCACATGACCACAAGAAGGCGTCATATATATACATATATATGCAACACCTATTCATCACACCTGTGCATTACACATCACTTCTGTATATCACCTCTGTACATCACATCTTTAAGTTACGAGCGACATCATATACATTGTATCATCACATAACACGTATTAAAAAAGTTGAGATGGGGCAATAAAAAAGTCTGGTAAGTTGTGTAACGCTAAAAAGACATCTGGTGGAACATCTCGCAACTAATTAGGTTAATTGGCAACTGGTCAGTAACATGATTGGATATAAAAAGAGCATCCCAGAGAGGGGTTCATCACTCTGAAAAACACTGGTAATATTGTACAATTATGTTTCTCAGTGTAAAATAGCAATATAAAAAATGGAGCTTGGAGATTTCATCATCTATACTACATAAAATTATTAAAATATTTAGGGAGTTCAGGGAAATTTCTGTATGCAAGGGACAAGACTGAAAACTAGTACTGGCTGGCCATGATTTTTGGTCCCTCATGCAGCACTGAATTAAAAACAGACATGATTCTGTAGTGGAAATCCCTGCATGGACTCAGGAACGCCTCCAAAAACCACTGTCTATGAACACGGTTCATTGCTGAATCAACAAATGCAAATTAAAGCTCTAACATGTAAAGATGAAACCATATATGAACAGGATTCAGAAACACTTCTCTGGGCCTGAGCTAATTTAAAACGGACTGAAGTGAAGTGGAAATGTCTCCCGTGGTCCATCAAATCAAAATTTGAATGCCTTGTCCTGCACAGTTCAAAAGGCAACATCCGTGATGGTATTGTTACATGTTCGGGCAGGATAAGGGCTGTCTTGCTGGTGTCTCTCTCTCTCGCGCTCTCTCGCTCTCTCTCGCTCTCTCTCTCTCTCTGTGTGCTCCTGTTATTTGTTACTATAAGATACTCCTTTAGCTCAGGTAGTTTTGTGTGTATCTGCACTAGTTTTGTCACGCCAGATGGAGATTTGTCTAGACCATGTCAGCTTGTGTTTTCATGCCTCAAGTTGTTAATCACGATTGCTCTGTTGCCTTGCCATTTTACATCTGTCGATGCTCTTTCTCTCTCATACGCTGCTGTGCTGTCTTGGGGTTCTGGACAGGTTAGATAGGCACACTCATACATTTTTACACCACATAGCAGCCCAATGTATAGACACATTAGGTAAGGGGCGGGTTTTAATCCTTGTATTTATGTTTTGGTATTGGTAAGATCAGTGTTGATGTTTATTTTGTTTTGCTGGTAACTGGAGGTGCATTAGTGCACATGGCATGGGTGACTGGCACATTTGTGATGGCACCATTAATGCTGATGAAATGGCAGGAAATGGCTCCTCATTTAGCAAGACAATACCAAACCACATTCTGCATGTGGTACAACAGTAGGGGTTTACAGTAAAGGAGTCTGGGTGCTAAACTGGCCTGCCTGCAGTCCAGACCTGACACCCACTAAAAACATGTGGTGCATTTTAAAGAGAAAAATATGACAAAGGAGACCCCTAACTGTTGAGCACCTGAAATCCTACATCCTACAGAAAACATTTTATTTTCAAAACTGTTTGGTCTCCTAAGTTCCCAAACTCTTACAGAGGTGATGTAACATGCCCCTGTCCCAACTTTTTTGAAACCTATTGCTGGCACAACCCCATTTCCAATATGTGTACAACCCCATTTCCAAAAAAGTTGGGATAAACGCATTGTGCTGAATGTAAATAAAAATAGGATGGAATGATGTGCAAATCAGGTAAACATATTTATAAAGAAAAAAACTACAAAGACAACATATGGGTTTTTTGTTTTTTTTTAATTTTTAAATTGGGAACATCAGCAGTTCAGCCATGAAGTGGTAGGCCACGAAAAATGATGAAGCAGGGTCAGCGGATGCTGACTACATAGGTTTAGGAGTGTATGTATGGGAATTTTTGACCATTCTTCCAGAAGCACATTGGTGAGGTCAGACACTGACGTTGGGCAGGAAGGCCTGGCTTGCAGTCTCTGCTCTAATTCATCCCATAGGAGTTCTATCAGGTTGAGGTAAGGACTCTGTGCAGGCCAGTCAAGTTCTTCCACACCAAACTTGCTCATCCATGTCTTTATGGACCTGCTTTGTGCACTGGGATGCAGTCATGTTGGAACAGAAAGGGGCCGTCCCCAAACTGTTCCTACAAAGTTGGGAGCATGAAATTGTAAAATCGCTTGGTATGCAGAAGTATTAAGAGTTCCTTTCACTGGAACTAAGGGGCCGAGCCCAGCTCCTGAGAAATAGCCCCACACCATAATCCCCCCTCCACCAATCTTTACACTTGGCACAATGCAGTCAGACAAGTACCGTTCTCCTGGCAACCACCAAACCCAGACTCATCCAACGGATTGCCAGACGGAGAAGCGTGATTGGTCACTCCAGAGAACACGTCTCCACTGCTCTAGATTCCGGTGGCAGCTCTTTACATCACTGCATTCGACGTTTGCATTGCGCTTGGTGATGTAAGGCTTGGATGCAGCTGCTCAGCCATGGAAACCCATTCCATGAAGCTCTGTACGCTGTTCTTGAGCTAATCTGAAGGCCACATGAAGTTTGACCTCTGCGCACTATGCGCCTCAGCATCTGCTGACCCCGCTCTGTCATTTTACATGACCTACCACTTCGTGGCTGAACTGCTGACGTTCCCATTTGCTTCCACTTTGTTATAACACCACTGACAGTTGACTGTGTAATATTTAGTAGTGAGGAAATTTCACAACTGGACTTGCACAGGTGGCATCCGATCACAATACCATGCTGGAATTCTCTGAGCTCGTGAGAGCGACCCATTCTTTCACTAATGTTTGTAGAAGCAGTCTGCAGGCCTAGGTGCTTGGTTTTATACACCTGTGGGCATGGAAGTGATTGGAACACCTGAATTCAATCATTTGGATGGGTGAGTTTTGGTAATATGTAATATATATATATATATATATATATAAAATGCCAGGTAAAACAGGAAATATTAGGAAATATTGATGCACATTGAGATGTGTGTGTGTGTATATATATATATATATATATATGTGTGTGTGTGTGTGTGTGTGTGTGTGTCTAATGAACTCTAATATACTGTATATTGAATATATGTTTTAATCACTAAAATATATAAATAACCTTAAAAACATCAGTGTTTCCAACAAATCAGTGCTGCTTTTAGAAATGTATTTTTTCATATTAGGTCTTTTATAATATAAATATAAATATTGGTTCAAAAAATACCAATGTTCATTCAGTACATATAAACTTTCATTCAATATATATCAACATTCATTCCATGTCAATATTCATTCTGTATATGTCAATGCTCATATACACACACAATAATAATACATTGTAAATCATGTTTCAATAAGTTGATGAAGTCTTACCTTATTCCTGAGATGGGGATGTCTTTCTCTGTTCATCATTCACTCTGGACCCTAGTCCACTGGGTCAGAATGGACTCCCTGAACTGTGACCTGTGCTCTAACTCTGGCAAAGATCCAGAAACAGCACTACATCACAGCTGGACTGACTCCGATCAGGGAAGTTCGCTAACTGTATGCTGGCTGTCCACTTTTCACTCACTGCTTTTTTTCCCCTTGCTCTTCCCTCCCTCTGCAGTTTGCCTCTCTCTCTCTGTCTCTCTCTCTCTCTGACCATTCTACAGTTTACCTGACTCAGCAATTACATATCTCACTCTCTTCCTCTCCCTCACTCCCTCGTGTTCCCTGTGAATGTACAGTGAGTTAGGGTGTGTGCTCTGCAGTGCCCCCCCCCCCTCCACCTCTTTTCCCCACTCTCTCTCTCTCTCTCTCTCTCTCTCGGTCGCCCTTGCTCGAGAGATAGAACCACATACAGAATCATGCAGCAAGTCCACTCATACATTAACCCTGCTGTACAGAGGGTATTGTCCAGCGTCTAGGCAGCATTGTTTAGACTAACTTCAGTACATACAGGTACATACAGTTGTATGCAAAAGTTTGCACACCCATTGTCCAATTGCATGTTGTGTTATTTTTCTTAGTGAACATATATGACAAACATAAAATATGACCTGTGCAAAAGGTATAGCACATGTCATCATTATATCTGAATAGAATTTCATCATTTTTTTTCCAAAATGTTAAAATCAGCAAATGTCATATTTAAGCTTCTTGCAGAGGGTGTGTCAATTTGCCTTTGCATTTGACTAGAGGAGCTCAAACTTTTGCATACAAGTGTGCGTTCCCCTCACTTGTGTGGGGTCTTAGGTGGTCTAGGACTCCTTAATTAATGTCTGAATTAATGTCTCCACATCAAAATGTCTGTGGTGATCATACCAAGATATGTATTACATTGTTATTGTCCATTAGGGAAAAACAGATCAACTAATACGAATTCAGAGAAGTCATTGTGCCCACTTCAGCAACTAGAGATGTGGCACTACTCTGCCTTTGTGGCGCTTTAGTGGTTCATTCAGTTGGTCCTTTGTAGCCTAGCAACTATGTTTGGGATACTTTTGAAAAACTTCATAATATGCCCCAGCATATTTGCGAATCTGAGAAGTTGCCCAATTTCACAAGAGGCTGGTGGAAAGAGTGAATTGGTCAGTTCCGTACTGGGCTAAAATGGCACCCATGGGAGATTTGCAAGGCGCAAACCACTGCTGACCAAAAAAAGAGTGACGACCCCTAAGACTTTTGGAGTAAGATGTGGACTGATGAGTCAAAGGTGGAGCGTATTGGAAGACCTGAATTTCGTTACATCTGGCATAAATCTAACATCCCATTCCACCGTAAGAACATCATACCAACAGTGGAACATGGTGGTGGTAGTGTGGTGGTCTGGGGCTGCTTTGCATCTGCACCATTTGATGCAACTGTGAATTCTGCTCTCTCTCTCTCTCTCTCTCTCTCTCTCTCTCTCTCTGAAAGTCCTGGGGTGTCTGCCCTGTCAGTGTGTGACACTGAGATGCTGTGGTAAGATCTTCAAGAGACTGTTCATGCTGAAAAACCCTCCGAATGAAAACGGTTATACAAAGAAGAATAGGACAAAGTTCCTCCACAGCGACTCGTCGCAACTTTGGCACACCTTTTACACGCAGTAGCTACTGCTAAGGGTGGCACAGCCAGTTATTAGGGTTAGGGGAGCGGTTACTGTTTCACACGGGCGATATGGGTTTTGAACAGATCTTTATTTTAAACAAATGGTGCGATCATTTAAAATCTGTACGTATTACATTTTTCCGTAGGTTGTGTTTGTAACGCTCTCCGTGTCCAGCAGAGGCCGCTAAACACCGCAATGAGCAGGTTCATGATTCCAGACATCCTCAATCGAGCAGGTTCGTGCTTGGCGATCAGCCCTTGTAAGCGCGAACTGAAACCTTCGTTCCACCAACATGGCGGACCCGAACGCAAAACAAGCCAACCAGAAAAGGTTTGATCCGTGTTTTTTCCTCGTGTTTCGTCAGTTCACACTATGACCCTGGCTTAAGAACCTTTCCCGACACCGTGGTTGCTTTATTTTTCTGAAATTGGGTGAGAAAATCCGGCACACCCGGCTAGCCTATCATGCTAACTCACCGACTGTGTCTGTGTTAAGATTTTTCTCAGGCTCGTTTCCTGAGTCACAGATAAATGAAGTTATTTTTAACCGTGTTGTGTTGTGTGCAGTGTTAAAATAGCCGCCGGCGCAGTGGTTTGCGTGGAGAGTGAAATAAGAGGAGATGTGACGATTGGTAAGCACCCCATCAACACCACAGTCTCAGTTATGGGCTCTGAGGGTGAAACGCGTCGTTCCTCCAGGTTGTAGTTGCGACTTCTGATCATTCACTTCGATTTTCGATGGCTTAATCTCTGTGTTAGAAGGTTGTGATTCTGCCGAGCTCTGATTTAGGATGCCCAAACATTTAGTCTCGCCTTGGGTGGGCCGAAGTGCAGGCAAAGTTGTGGTGGTCAAAACTACACAATAGTATACTAGCTTATGAAGGAGGAGCTCGGGGTTTAAGAATGTGTGACAGCTAAGACACATAAGAAATACCATTTTAATAAATATATTAAGTTTCCTGAATAGATTCTACATTATAATGCACAGTAACTGTAAGCTGAGTTTAACATATTGTGGGAAAATAAAGAGGATTTTCACTTTCACACTGTTATTGGACACAGTACCTGTACAGTCTGACACAGCAGCTAATCTATTTGTAATTGTAGAACTACAGAGTGCACCTATATGGTGAGTGGAGTTGGCAAATGGGCAAAGAGTGCAGATACAAGGCAGTGTTCTTAATAAAGTGACCGATTGGTGTGTAGTGTTAAAAGATGTTTCTTTCATTTGGTGAGGGATTGGAAGATCAAACCACATTTCATTTGTAACTTTGGCCAGTGGGCTACCCTTTAGGCAGCTTTGATTTGGTTATATCACATACAGATTCTTTGTTTAAAATCGAAATGCCAAGTATTATGTCCTTGTGCAGAGCAGTGATCTTCTAAAGCATTGTGACTGATCAGTAAACAATACAAAATAGATAAGATGCATCCAGACTGGGTACACTGTTTACAGTTTTTCAATTAATTGCAGGGCCGAGGACAGTGGTTCACCCCAAAGCTCGCATTATTGCAGAGGCTGGTCCCATCATCATAGGAGAAGGCAACCTGATAGAGGAGCAGGCTCTCATCATTAACAGGTAAACCCCTTACTGCACAGGAGAGCAGCAGTTTGGAGATTTCCCTGCTTTTAAACACCTAGTCAGCCTAATATTGAACTTTACCCCTGTGTAGGGGTTTCTAACTCTATTAGAGATGGTGTGCGGGTTGGGCCTCTGGGCTGTAGACTGTAGAGATTAACGGTGCAGCAAAGGATGGGCTGTAATAATTAATTGTGCATATGGCTAGTGTCTCCTACATAGTATGAGAAGGAGGAGGCCCTGTGTTGATCCTAGTTTGATCCCAGTTTGGTAGGGTGTTGAAGCTGGAAATCACCTTACTTATTCTCATGTGTTTTTGTACAGCTATCCGGAAAACATCATGCCTGACACAGAGGGAGTTGAACCCAAGACAATGACGATAGGCATCAACAATGTCTTTGAAGTTGGCTGTGGTATGTTGACACCATCTAGCAGTGTTAATTTATCATTATTAATGAAGTTGTAAACTAAATTATATAGTCCCTGTAGTAAATAGATGTCAGAATGTTTTACTGTTTCTGACTTCCGTCTGATGTTTACAGTTTCCCAGGCACTGAAAATCGGCGACAACAATGTAATTGAATCTAAAGGTAATGAATCTTTTCGCATCTGCATTTGCATCTGAGATGTATCAGTAATATAGTTAGATTGTCAATAATATTGGCCATTATATATAAAAAATGTTATATTTTTGTATGCATGCATGTGTATTGAAGTTAAATACGTTTTTTATTTTGTTGAGTTGCTTTTTTTTGGACATGCAAGGTTTTCTGACAACAAGAATATGCTTCAGTTCAGCATGCAGGTAAATGATCACATGCTATTCTTCTGCCTCTTCTAGCTGATGTGGGGAGGAATGTGATTCTGACGAGTGGGTGTATTATCGGGGCGTGCTGTCAGGTGAACACTTGTGAGGTGATTCCAGAGAACACGGTTATCTACGGCTCCGGCTGCATGCGGCGTGTTCAGACAGAGAGACCACAGGTGACCTGAGAAGACGCAAGCAGAACACATTTCTTAAAGTGATAGTGAAAAGTAGTATCTACACAGTTAATCCTTTATGAGCAAAAGTACATTACACAGCTGACAAACAGCCGCAGCTATGTAGAAGACTGGATTTTATCCATACTTCAGTCCATGTTTATGAATTTGTTTCATAAATTGTCTTTGTTTATTGTTTATTGTTATTAACTCTACTCAGTGTGACATGAGAATGTGATGATATAGGCTTTTTTTCAGTAAGGTGGGAAAAATTGGGTACTTTTTTCAGGATTGCATGTATAACAGAGGGACACAAAGATGGTTAAAGTGTATAATATACATTGTTGCATACACTGCACCGAGTAGAACAAGCTTTGATTTGTGCGATATTAAAGGAAGGGTTCAGCAAAAAATCAAATGTACAGGTTTTCCACTTAGTGCAGATGTAGTCGATCAGCTAAGACATGTTTGGAGTCCAAATTTTGCCTCTGTAGTTTGGCACTGCAGCTACAAGGCTGATGTTGCTAACACTAGAAGTCACTAGTCTTTTCCATAAGTACAGCCACAAAACTTTTCTTTAACAGCATCCGGGTCTTAAAAATAGGAACGACAGAAATCACAAGCCTAATGTAATGTGAGGTTCTTATGCTTGTGTGACTTGCATGCACTTGAAGGCGAGTCGGATTCTTCAATATTTGCCCGCACAGTTCAGCCACACAGTGTAGTTCTGTTTACTTTCATGCCTCTTAGCAAGTCATACTGTTTCCTAAACCACATGACCAAGTTTGGAGCAAGTTGAGAGAAGAAAAGGTTGGGGTGAGACTTCTAGGGCTTGTTATCAACATTAGCCCCATAGCTCCATAAGGAGGTGAAAATGGGGCCCTGAATTGTGTTGTGGCTGATGTGGGATAAATGGAAAATTGAGTAAATTAGATTTTTTGCTAAATCAGTGCTTTAAAGCATGTCCATTAGAACATGAAGTATCGCTTCAGATCTCATGTATGGCATACAAATCATTCTTGCTTGGGTTTTTAACAAATTATCTTGCTTACTTGTCTTTTATTGTTATTTTCCGTCCTCAAACAGCCTCAGACGCTGCAGCTGGACTTCCTGATGAAGATTTTACCCAACTACCACCATCTGAAGAAAACGGTGAAGGGGAACTCCACTCCCGCGAGAAGCTGAATAGTACAGTTTACACTAGAGTGCTGCACTCATTATGACACAAACAGATGGTCCATGCTTGAACCTAGCAGTTATTCCTTATTTCATTGCTCAGTAGTCACTGTAACAGAGTCCGTGCTTGGATGTAACATTTGCTTTATTTGTATTATTTCATTGCTTAATTGTCACTGCAGTTAAAGATCTGTCTATTACCTTCTGCCATGTATTTTTCTTTGTATTTATTGTTGCCTGATATTAAAGGCTTTCTCATCCAGTTCTCCTGATCTGTGTTTTGTAGGAATTGCTGTTCTGTGTTAGGTCCACCAGGTGGCACCACAGTGACACTCTGCAGGGTGATCATGGAGAAAGGTGGCTAAAGTTCAGCCTGTTGTGCTGGTGAACTGTGAGTTTGAAGCTATGGAGGTTTCAGAGACTTAAAAGGGTAGTTGATAGCAGTGGAATTAAAGGAGTCCATTATCATTATTCAATGAGGCCATGTTTGCTCAGTCTGTTGTTTTAAGAGATGGTTCATTACGTTGTTGGTGAAAATATTTGGGATCATATAAACCATAACCATAAGGGGTTTTTCAGCCTATGCAACTCACAGCCCACACGGACAGTCACAAAAGCTTCCGTGGTCCATAGGATTAACCAATCAGATTGTTTTTCTGACACAGCTGATGAGATACCAACACCAAGTGCTGGATTTCTGGCGAAAAAGAGAAAAGCTGCAAATAATTTGACCAGTTCAGATATATTGCCTATTATATTGTTTCCTTTTGAACGAGTTTCATATGATTCAAAAGTGGAATGAACTTTCTTTTGCATGAACTTTCTCTGACAATTTAAATATAGCTTGCTAGCATTTTGCCAGAACAGTCAGTGAGCTTGGTGTAAATATGACATTTTATTTTTGTAAATCGTCTATGTTTAAAGTTACATTTGGTTAAATATCTATACTGTGATGAATCTTTGTAGTTACAACTGCCACCTAGCAGTGCCATCAGTGCCCACTGAGTGGCCACACCCCCAGATAGAAAACCACTGATATAAGCAATTGCTTTGTCCCTTTTGTCCTGGGGCTTTTGGGGTCGCTGTTGCAGGCAGGGGGCAATATAATGATATAACCGTTACCGTGATAAATATGTCACGCTTTAATAAGTATATGATACTTATTTTATACAAGACTTCTAACCCAAATTTAGGTCCTTTTAATTATACAGTTGTATGCAAAAGTTTGAGTCAAAAGAAGGGAACACATTGACATGAAATGTGCAAAATTTTATGTACAAAAGTTAAGGCACATTTTATATTTTGTGTTTTATTTCTTTCCTAGTGCATTTAACAGAGTCAGTAATATATATTGTGCACTAAATGAACAGAAAAATGCTGTATTTAAGCATATTCACAGGACTGCACATGACTGTAGAGTACAATAGTAAACTGTGTGTGTTCACAGTATATGGATGGATGCACACATATTGGGGTGGGGGTCCCTCAGAAAGCATAGTGTATTCACCTCTACAGACAGAGCTTAACTCCCAAATACGTCACAGTACTGAGGAACAATGTGTTATTTTGTTTTTTTTATTTTTTTTTGTTATAAATGATTGCAAATGATAAATATAATTTGTGATTTGTAGCCTTTTTAAACTACTGTTTTGCTGGTGCATTTAGTTTATTCGAACTTGTTTTCATATCTGAGAAAAACGAAAAGTTCTGTGATGCATATCGTGTATCGTGAAACTGACTTGTGATGTTATGTTTTAGCTGTGTTGCCCATCCTTACAGTACTGTGTGTTGTATTTAAGAAAGGTCAGTTATTCTGTGGCGTATGCTATAAAGGCATTGTGACAGATGACCTTTGGATCGTGGCCTCTCTCCTGCTGCAGAGCTGATGTGTGACCTACAGGCTACTGCGGCCCCCACCAACTCTCAGTGGCAATTACTAACCTCAGCTTGGCTCTATTGAAAACTAGAACCACTCAGTGATGATGGACTGAAGATTAAGACCTACATGTAAGCAGTAGCAGCATACATACACCAATGTCCGGAGGTTTGTAGACACCTGATCCTCCAACATTTCTTCTGAAATCAAGGGTATTGATAGGGAGTTTTTATTTTGTAGCAGTAACAGTCTTTACTCTTCTGAGAAGGCTTTACATTAGATGTTCGAACATTGCTGTGGGGATTTGATTGCATTCAGCCAGAATGCAGTGAGGTCAAGCACAGATCATGGATGATTAGTCTGTATCACAAATCCTACTCCATCTGATCCCAAAGGTGTTGTATGGAGCTCCATCACACCCGAGAACACAGTTCCAATGCTCCACAGCCTAATACTGGGGGCTTTACACCTCCCTAGCCATTTTTTAGGGCTTTCCTCCTTTAATTCACGAACATATAAATCCCCTCAGATATGTAAAAACCAGTTGTTAAACAGTATATAACATACACCATATGGGCAAAAGTATTGGGACACACATCTTAATCATTCTGTTTAGGTGTTTGGTTCAGTCCCATTGCCACAGTATGTACACCTAACCATGCAGTCTGCCTTTACAAACATTTGTGAAAGAATGGGTCATTCTAAAAAGGTGACTGGATTTGGGTGTGCTACTGTAATTGTGTCGCATCGTTGCAACAAGATATTGCCTAGATATTCCAAAATCAGCTGTGAATGGTATTATTAAAAAGTGGAAGCATTTAGGAACCATAGCAACTTATCCATGAAGTGTCAGACCATGTAAAGTTACAAAGGGTTGTCAAGTGCTGAGGAGCACAGTGCATACGTCAATAACATCAGAGCTCCAAACCTGCTTTGACATTAACATCAGCACAAAAATTGTGCACCGGTAGCTTCACAGCACGGGTTTTCATGGCTGAGGAGCTGCATGCAAGCCTTACATCACCAAGCAAAATGCCAAACGTCGGATGGAGTGGTGTAAAGCCACTTGATTCTGGAGCTGTACAAATGTATTCTGTGGAGTGATGAATCGCGCTTCTCTATCTGGCAGTCTGATGGATAAGTCTGGGTTTAGCGAATTCCAGGAAAACGTTACCTGCCTCACAGCAGTGTGCCAACTGTTTGATGGAGGAGGGATAATGCTGTGGGGTTGTTTTTCAGGGGGTGGTCTTTAGAGTCCTTAGTTCCAGTGAAGGTAGATCTTAGTGCTTCAGTATATTAAGACATTTTGGACAATTGTATGTTTCCAACTTTGTGGGAACAGTTTGGGAAGAACCTTTTCTGTTCCAGCATGACTGAGTCCCAGTGCACAAAGCGAGGTCCATAAAGTCATGGCAGGGTGAGTTTGGTGTGAAAGAAAGACTGGGTCTCACAGCCCTGACCTCAACCCCATCAAACACCTTTGGGATTAACTTGAACAGAGATTACAAGCCAGACTCTCTCATCGCGTCAGTCACTGACCTCACAAATACTCTTCTGGATGAATGAGCAAAAATTCCCAAAGATACACCCCAAAATCTTGTAGAAAGCTTCCCAGAACAGCAGAAGCTGTTATAGCTGCAAAGGGGGACCACGTCCATATTAATGTCTATGGATTTAGTATGAGACGCTAAACTAGAAGCTCCTGTAGGTATAATGTGCCTTTGATCAAATCTTTTTCCCTGCCAGTGTGTACCAAATGTAATTTTTAATACTTTCATTCATCGATACTTTTAGAAAATCCCATCTTTGGATGGGAGAGCTCCAGATTACAATGTGAATCTGCACTAGGAAAAATGAAGAGATACTTACAGAAAGTGACAAATCCCCCAATAGGAAAGTTTAAGTTTAGCCACATGCCAATATTCATTAAAGTGAAATGTCAGTGAAGCCTGAATTACATTTTCCACTCAAATCAAACGCTTCAGTGTAGAGACCACCATTTAAACACAGTTCAAGCATTTGGTCTTTGGGTTTCTGCTTTATTGATCCGTTCATATTCTCTTACGCTTGAAAGACTACAGTTAGTTTGAAGTTCATACGGACTGACGTGTTCATTTATAATTTATATCTGAGTGACCCGAAAGAGGATGAACAAAAAAAAACATTATTAAATCTAAGTGTCATTTTAAATGTATATACACCTGTTAATACTTTATTCTTTCTGCCCATCTTGTTCCTCTCTTTCTTTCTCTCTCTCACTCTCTCCTTCTGTCTCTTTACTCTATATCTCCTTTCATTATTTTGTTTCTGTCTCCTTTTCTTTTTGTCTCTCACTCTCACCCACACACACACACACTCTCTCTGTGTGACTCTGTCACCTGTTAAAGCTTTACCATACTGTTTTGAAGCAAAAGGAAAGAGTGGATTCCTGTGCTGTTTGAAGGAAGAAGCAAAAGAAAGACATGACATTTTTCTCCCTCAGATATTATATGATCCAAATAATTCATATACTGGTCATCTATACACATAAACAAAAATAGAGGTAAAAAGAACATATAGCTATATATGTATTTACTTCTGATTTAAAGTTGTTCTTTTAGAGGTACAAGGTTTCAGTAAAGATAGTGGAAATTATATTTAGATATCTATTCACTGAAAAGCTTTATAAATGATAAAACTGAATAATGCCTGGTTCCTCTGTATGAAGATGTTAACATTTGGTGGAAATAGTCACAGATAAGGGCCACTAACAGAGACACGTGAATCAGAGTCAGGCATGATAGAGTGTACAGGTTCGTTAAAGAGAGTCTGTGTTGAGCATGTTCTCCACTGTCTTCTTCTTCTTCTTTCGGCTGCTCCCTTTAGGGGTCGCCACAACGGATCATCTGCCTCCATCTTGCCCTATCCATTGCCTCCTCTACTTTCACACCAACCATCTCCATGTCCACCTTCACTACATCCATAAACCTTCTCTGAGGTCTAACTCTTCTCCTTCTACCCGGCAGCTCCATCTCCAACATTCTTTGCCCAATATATCCACTATTCCTCCTCAACACATGTCCAAACCATCTCAACCTGGCCTCTCTGGCTTTATCTCCAAACTGCTCCACCTTCACTGTCCCTCTGACCTGCTCATTTCTAATCTTGTCCAGCCTTGTCACTCCCAACGAAAATCTCAGCATCTTCATCTCCGCCACCTCCAGCTCAGCCTCCTGTCTTTTAGACAGAGCCACAGTCTCCAAACCATACATCACAGCAGGACACACTACTGTCTTGTAAACCTTCCCTTTCACTCTTGCTGCTATCCTTCTGTCACACATCAGCCCTGACACCCGTCTCCACCCACTCCATCCTGCCTGCACCCTCTTCTTCACCTCTTTTCTACACTGTCCATTGCTCTGGATGGTTGACCCAAGATATTTGAAGTCATCCACCTTTACGACCTCTACTCCTTGCATCTCCTAGCATGTTCTCCACTGTAAGCCATAGTAAAACTACAGCACTGTAACTCTGCAACACTAACAGTGTAACACTACTGCACTGTAACTCTAGAGCACTAACAGTGTAACACTACTGCGCTGTAACTCGAGAGCACTAACAGTGTAACACTACAGCACTGTAACTCAAGAGCACTAACAGTGTAACACTACTGCGCTGTAACTCGAGAGCACTAACAGTGTAACACTACTGCACTGTAACTCTAGAGCACTAACAGTGTAACACTACTGCGCTGTAACTCGAGAGCACTAACAGTGTAACACGACAGCACTGTAACTCTAGAGCACTAACAGTACAACATTACTGTGCTGTAACTTGAGAGCACTAACCGTGTAACACGACAGCACTGTAACTCTAGAGCACTAACAGTGCAACACTACTGCGCTGTAACTCAGGAGCACTAACAGTGCAACACTACTGCGCTGTAACTCAGGAGCACTAACAGTGTAACACTACTGCGCTGTAAGTCGAGAGAACTAACAGTGTAACACGACAGCACTGTAACTCTAGAGCACTAACAGTGTAACACTACTGCGCTGTAACTCGAGAGCACTAACAGTGTAACACACTCTCTTTCACTCTCACTCCCTTCTTTTCTCTCTCTCTCTCTCTCTCTGTCTTTCTCTCTCTGTCTCTCTCTCTCTCTCTCTCTCTCTCTCTCTCTCTCTCACACTCACTCTTACTTTCTCTCTAGCTGTCTCTCTCTCCCCCACATATAAACTTCATGAAGTTGTAAAAGTGCACTAGAGTTAATGATGTACAAACCTGACCTCCCGGTTCATGTATCTCTGTTTGTGTGTGACTCTGACTCTGGATCAGTGAATGAAGGCAGTGATGAGGAACTGGATCATGTTTGTGTGTCATGAGCAGCTGGAGTGTCTCCATGTCCACTCGTCTACATTAAGTGGGTGGGTGTATGTACGCAGGAGGACTTCTCTCTTGCCGCACCTACCACAGCACTCACTTTGTCCTTTGTCCTCCATGCCTTCCTTTCTTCTGTCTGTGACTCAGACGAAAAGAATGTCATGTATACATATATATGTGAACAAAGATCACCAATCTTAAACATTGATGGTGGAGGGGTACATGCAGTTCCCACAGAAAGCTTTTGTTTTTTTGGTTCACCAGTATTATATATAAAAGCTCTGAAGACGTGTACATGGTTTTGGATAGTAAATAAAATGGTTCTATTTCTGTCACAGACATTCTGACCCCTGGTTCCTATCACCACCACTATGAAGACACCCAAGTCGGTAAGTTTCTCAAATTTCTCAGCCATTTTTTTCAAACCGTGTCACTGATTGATATCTTAACCTCTGAATTATGTTGAAAGAAAAAAAATGAAATTCCCCATTAATGTTAGAATGTCCCGACCTTTTCAAACATCTTGAACCAATAAACAGGCCGAACACCTTCACATTCAGGTATCCACCTTGTGCAAGTTCGATAACAAGGCCCTAAGAAAGACACAACAAGAGCAGGAAAGTTGGTTAATGCTTAATCCTGTGGCAACAAAATTTATACAAAACTGTAGCGGACGAGTTGAACAGTAACTAAAGACATAAACCTTTGTGACCGGGAGGTTTTCTTTGTGGTTCTTTTCATTCGCTTGAATGAAACTTTCCTCCCAAGAGTTGCTGCGTAAAGAATCGTTGTTTTTTTCCCACCCCTATTCCGGATAAGTCCCGCCCTCTCCGCGCTGGGATTGGTTAGTTTCCTCCCTCTTTCTACGCTAGAATTGGCTCCTTGGTTCGATCCACTAGCCAATCCCAGCGCAGGAAAAGCAGCACGAGTGTACACCACCAGCCAATCGCGGCGCACTAGGGGCGGGACCAAGACGGAATACGGGTGGGTAAAATGGGAGAAAAAACCGTTACGATAGAGCGAATTCATCACTCGCGAGCGTTCTTGAGGCACGAAACTGCTGCGCGACAAAGACAAAAACACCAGAAAATATCTCCAAACCTGAAAAAACAACCACTTTCTCCTCAGAAACCGCTCGACGTCTGAGAAATATACGAACGGAGTATATCATATTTTCAAATGAGTGGAAGAATATCGACTTAGTCGACGACGCTTTAAGATAAATTTGATGACTCGTTGTAACGGTTAAAACGGTCACTTCGGTCTCTGACAGCGGGAAGGCTTGAACAAGATGAACAACAAAATTGAAAAAGAAAACGAAAGCAGTGAATTCAGCAACCACGAGGAAGAGGTGAGACTTCAACTTTTGTCTTTCTCTCTCTTTCCCCGTGTACTTTGGTTCAGAAAGCCCCAGGTGAGATGCTAGTTTCAGTAGGAAACGACAGTATTTAAACCGAAGCATTTAGCGGTAACTGGGTTGTGGTGGAAACCTGTAACCAAATGGCGATGAACGGTGGCTTAGCCTTTGCTTTCTGACCTCCAGTGGGTGAGAAAGCCCCAACCGAGATGCCAGCTTTAGTTTTTGAGCTCTAGTATTACCTCAGTGTCATCCTTAGTAAAGTATCTTTACTAAGTAAACATCTGATCATGACATGCCATCGTTAGTAAAATATAATCAAAAACAGCATTTAAAGTAAAGCTTCACCTCAGTTGTCTTTAATAAAGTTGCTTGTGCAGCTATACGAGACCATATACCAGAGACAGGGCTTTCTCTCTCCTCTGTCTTCTCCACTGGCCACTCCAAGTGTGAACTGAGGCATCTACATCAGTAAATATACCAGAAATAACATTATTTAAGGTAAAGGTTTGCCTCAGTCTCAGTTTCTGCTACGCACAGATAGGTTAAGTACGTTATGGTGAACAAACAATATTATTTAAGTTGGAACTTTACAGTGTCCTGCATATCTGAAATGGACTATTGCTGTAAAGCTGTAAAGCTTTGCTTTCTTTTCTAAACTTCTGAAATGAAGTGTCCACATCAGTAAAAGGTTAAGAAAATGTATTATATAAGCTAAAGTTTTTTTTCTACATCTGAAAGGCAGGATTTTTGTAAATCTCCAACCAGAAGGCCACTTTTATCATAAGTGAAGATTTATCACGGCCTACAGCTAAAGTGGTTTGTTATTGTATACCTGTAACCAAATGGCTATAAACAGTGACTTGTATGATAGCCTATTTAATAATAGGCCAAAAACATGGAGTATAAGAAATAAATGTAACTGCATGCTGTATGTTTGGAAAAGTCGTAGCATTGCCAAGTTCAGATTGCTGGAATGTTATGTCATTATATGTCATATCCAGTTTTTTTAAAATCCGGTATCCAAGCTGAATGTTTATTTGGGTATCCGTGTTGAAGTTGCTCTTACATCAGATAAGCTGCAAGGAGGTTTCTTGGCCGTTTGCCCAGTGTTCATATTAAACTCTTTGTAGAAGAGTTTTGCAATCAAACACTGATCAGATTTCCAAATTAAGAGCCCAACTATCAGCTCCCAGTCATTTACTTTGGCTGGGGCTCTGTGCTTTGTACAATATCCTGGTCTTCCCTCAAGAGCCAAAAGATACTGGAAGTGTCCGTGGAGTTGGATGGCATCCATTTGCACTTTATTTATTTTGGGTTTAGGATCGGTTTATGTGGCCTCGCCAGACTGCCAGGTCAAAAATTTCATGCGTGGATGTGGTCATGTAGTACCACGTTCCTGCCTTTTAAGCACTCATTAGCTTGATTTTTGATGTGTTTGAAGTAAAGCATGTTGCAATGGTTGAGGTGTAAATAAAGTCATTCAGAGTAGTTTGATGTGAAATGGGTATTTGTAGAGAACCATCCAGCTCTTTCTTTACAGTGGTCATGACAGGAACCAGAGGTCATGATGTCTACACAGTATAGCCATTTTATTTGCTGTCCAGAAACACCAGTCAACCTATATGTGTCCTGAGTTTTCACATTTTACTCTTAATAATGCTAAAATAGCCATCAATCTGAAAAAATAAGTTTTCTTCGTAGATGATTTTGCCTTATATATCTGTTACATCCTGCGTGTACCTCTGCACCATAAATAGATAAATACAAAAATACGTTTTAGGCCAGAATCTTCTAAAAAAAAACACAACAGATCTCTCAGGCATCAGGCAGTGTATTCATAACCATTCAATGTGGTAACTTTTATGGGGAGCTTTTAGAGGTGGATGTTCGGTTCCTATCACCACCACTGTGAACGATTCTGACTTGGTACGTTTCTCTAAAACGGAGCATTTAAAATCAGACCACTCTGAATTACTGTTTAATAATGGATGCAAATCGGTTCCTTTGTAATATTGTACAAAATGAATCATAAAACCAGTTAAAACCAGCCTGTATTGCAATCCAAAGGGGGTGAATGAACAGTTTAACTATAAAGTGAATGGTTTTCTTGACTTTAGAAGTGCCTATTCCTCACAGAATAGAATAAGCCTTTAGCTTTGATCACCTGGTGAACATTTTACCTGAGCTTGGCACCTTTCTTACCTTTTTTAGGACAAGGTCAAGTTGCTTCAGATACATGCATGTCCTTCCAGTTGCACAGACATGCCACATTGTGGGCCAATGCCAGTATACGATATTGTTTTATGTACAATGCTGATACATGAACATTTATAAAATGTCATAATTGGTTTTATGTCTACTTGGACTAGTATTACAGAGAAATATTTATTTGTCTAGGGTTGCAACTGCAGTGAAATAAATGAAATGCAGATATTTTAGAGCAGTAGCCCAGCACCATCTTTGTCCATACAGGGCTCAGCAACCCACATGTTAGGAGGTGCTGTTTTGTCGTTTCAGCAAAAATCAAAACACCTTGGAAGCCACAACATTTTGTGTCCATTTTACCATTTTGGCTGTAAATATGTCTCAGTATGTGCTAATATGCCAGTATAGGCAAATAAATTTAACATGAAAGAAAACACAGACTTACTTTGCTCAGCTTTAAGCAAAAGTGGAGTTGTTTCTTGTAAAAAAGCTGAAGTCAAGCCAGCTTCTTGTTACAGTTGTCCCATTCCAGCAGATGAATGAGAAATTTGAACAAGCAGCTGACTTCAGCTTTGTGACTTTTTAGTGCATGACAGTTTTTTATTGCAGATTAAACATATCAGGAAACTTAGCTGCAGTGCTTATAAATGCAGTCCATTCATCTCCAATTTATCCATGTTCGTCTTAAATCTTTCTTTTTGTCATTTTGTTAGCTACTAGTTAGGTGAGATTGTTTTCTGTAATGCTATGGGGACCAGAAGTCCGCACCTCAACCTTCAGGGTTACAGGATGAATTAGCAGTTCTACATTACTTCCAGCATTTAAAACCATTTATTCCTAAAACTGTTTGAACAATCAGCAGAGCTTTATTTTACTGCAAAGAGGATTATTTTATTTTTACCTACAAATCTAATTCTTCTTTGGAGCCACAGCAGGGCAGTAAAGGGGCCACGTGTGGCTTCGGACCCACATTTTGCCGACCCCTGACCTAAAAGATTAGTATGAGCTATTAGTTTAGTTTACTGATTTGATTCTGTTTGATTCATATTTGAATCAAGGTGAACACAATAAAAATACAAAATTGTCCAGAGAGGGTTTTTAAAAATTTTTTATTTCTTAAGACACAATAGGTACCCACAGAACACACAAAAATAACAGCAGATAGATGCTTATTAAAATAATATTATTGTTGAGTTGTAATGGTACATAAAGTGAACCAGTCTAGACTGAAATAACGCCATGCTCTGTGATTCTGTCCAGTCTTATTGTTAACATTCATTTTTGTTTTTTTTGATCACTTTGATCCCTGAGTTCTGAGTAGCAATGTGTTTGGTATCAAAGTAATTATGTTCTTCTCCTCAATTTCCAGGCAATTCCAGCCAATGATTACTTTCTTTCCAGCAACACAGGATGACCAGAATCAAAACATCTGTGTTGATCGCATCCAAAAGAGGAGATACGGCTGTGATCAGCTTCTCTCTTGTAATCAATACCGTCAAACAGTATTCATAACCGGCGTGTGGGTGTTTGTTTAGATCGAAGGCTGGTGGTTTGTGGCTTGTTGGATGCTGTTTGAGTTGTATTTTCACCCGGTTACGTCCTGTAGTATAGGCAAGCGTTTGAGTTTTAAATAGTGCGTAACAGAAAAAAACCCAAAAAAAAACAAAAGAGAAGAAAGAAAAAACAAAACAAAACAACCCTCAGCTGCGTCTGTGGGAATCTTCCCCAAAATGTCACTCAGCAAATAAGGTCCTCTCTCCTAGTTAGAGCTGAAATTGAATAGTTATTCTGGTGTCTCTGCTGACGATGGTGGGTCATGTGACTACACTGACCTTTATGAGATTTTTTTTCCTCACTGGAAAAGAGATCTTTGACGGCCATCGGACAGGGCAGGACGAAGTTGATCCGGCAGATATTGTTTATGCGTTTCCCAGTGTGAGGTTGTGTGCGTGGGGGGGTGGGGGTGGGGGGTGTATATGTATGTCTTCCTGTACTCCATGGTTTTGACCCCTTCTGTGCAGCTAGACAGTGGGGGAGGAGGGCTGGATGGGGTGCGGATATCTCTGTAACTGTAAGTGTTGACTGTGTTGTGGGAAATGTGTGTTTTGTACTGTTTTATACAGCATCAAGTGTAATTACTCTGGTATTCAAGGCAGCAAGCCATCCATAAGACAGGCTAATAAACACCCCAAACACATAGTGGATAATTAAAGAAAACCTGAAACGCAGACTATTTTCTGATATTCTCCATTTTGGAACAATAAATGTGATAAAATAGCCTGTAACTGGCTGCATGTTTTAACATTGCTGCGCTCAGAGTCAAAGTTCAGTACATTTAAGTTTTTTGCAGCTCACTGCTGGTTTGTTTGGCTCAGGGTATAAAAATGACTTTGTTCAAGGTATGTTTGGTATGTTTTAAGGACTGCAGTGATCACTGCAGCAGAAGCAGTAGGGGTAACCTTTTGGTGTTCAGTCTACTCCTGTGTTCATCAGGAGTTGTGGCAAGCAGTGGTTTCATGCGCAGAATGATGCAAGTTTTTCTTTTTCTTTTTTTTGCTGCGAGCAGTGTGCCACTAGAAACATGTAAACAATAAACTTCTCTGTAAAAACAAAAACACAGCAGAAACATTCCACTCTGCCTCAGTTTTGCATCAATTCCAGTATCAAACAAACTTGCATGGCCTAATTTGTTCTGTTGATATGTGCGAGCGTTAATACACAGCGAGCACTGGCGACTCAAAATTTCACTAATGCAAAGATATGATGTGCAAATGTAGGTACAGTCCAAAAAACCAATAGAAAAACTGCATCTATTCATCTAAGGGAAAATGTAAAATGAAGATGCTTAAATGTCTATGTGTATCACAAAACAAAGCAATATGAATAAACTTGATATCTGCTTCTTTATGATTTCTTTACAAATTTGAATTTAACCAATCAGATCGCTGATGCTTGGCTAAAAATATGTTATGTGATCCAGGTGCCAAAATTAAAAGCAAATCTTTGTTGTTATTTTATTGCTCTGTCAGTGTATTATTATTATTATTATTATTATTAACAGCAGCTTTTGCTGCAGGAACTATATGACAGTCTGTAAGGAGTGAAATGTTAAAACAAGCAGATTATGTCCACAGTGAACTGCTGATGCACACTGAGAAAAGCACACACAGGTTTAATATGATTTGAGATTAATATTCAGTTCTATTTTTTTTCCCGGTACTGTATCAAAATCGCTACCCCTTTAGTAGTGTGAAATGTTTAAAGATCACAGTATTACATTTTTGACATATCGCTCACCCTTAGGATCAGTGGGGTAATGGAGCAGATTGTTGTGTAAGTTCTAAAAGCTTAGCCATTTTCTAAGAGTGCATTGTATCCCTCGGTGTCCCTGTACATGTCAGCAAGCGGGCAGATGCTGCTCTGCATTTATAATATGTCTCCTCTAAACTACTCTTTGCCTCTCCACCCCTCAGATGTCCCAGGTTTATTTTTAAAACCGCTGGGGGAATTGTCATCTTATCTTGGCCATTTGTCAGCCGACGACAAGAGGTATTTGAAAAGACAACAAGGCTTAGCGTCAAAAACGGCTGTCGGAGAAAGTGTCGCTACAGAGAAAGAGAGAGAGAGAGAGAGAGAGAGAGAGAGAGAGAGAGAGAGAGTGTCTAAAACAAAGTGCTTTTATTGCTCTGAATCTTCAGAAGTGCCTCAGTGACAGAAAAGGAAAGTGCTGCAGTTTTTTGAAAGGTCTTCGGTTTGTCTGTCTTCTCTCTTGATACGGTTTAAACGACAGGAGAAAATTAACGCGTTGACTCTTCTTTTGTACTGTAATTCATTTTTCTGATGAAAATATTGATATTCCCCAAAACTACTTCTGAATTCTTTCAGGGTCATGAACTCATAGTGTCTTGATACAGCTTAACTTTGTTTTTCCTCTCTGCTTTTTGCCTTTTTCTGTCTCTCTCTTTCTCTCTCTATCTGCCCCTCCCCCTCATCTGTTGGTGCTGGCTGATGATATGAATAGCAAGCATTTAATTCCATGATAGCATTCAGTTGATTTAGAACATCATTTTCAGTGAAGTAAACTTTTCACAATTTTGGCAGAACGGTAAAGGTCAATGAAAACATTCAATGAAAAAAAACCGCAAAAGGTAATTTAAATCTTTTTATTAAGTTAATAAGTGGCCCAGCTACTAATCTGTAAATCATGCTCAAAATATGAATGTGTTTCTTGCAGCAACGCAGTGTCTTCAAAAAAAAAATAGCCTATACTTTCCTGGTATCCACAAAAGAAAAAGAAGAATATCTGGTACACTTGAAATCAGCAAAATTGTTTCAGTCAGACATCAAACACCAGGTTTGTGGTACCGTGCTGGTAAGCACCGTCCAGCATGCGAATTACATGTTAAACCCTAGTTTTGTAAGTCAGACTTCTTGCTATGATCAGAGGGTCTGGAGGGTTTTGACACTAATTGTGACTGCTTATTGTGGCCACCTAGTTTGGCAGGAAGAGGCTGTTTTACCGACATGAAACGAGGCTTGTGAGATTGTGTGCAATATACTATTGTCCAATCACGCCCTGTAGCTCTTGTCAATTAATGACAATATCGTGGGGAAGTGCTGGGCAAGCAGGAGCCGCTTTTCCTGAAAAGAGCTGTCACACTTTGAGCGCATCTTATGTGAACGCACTTCAGAAAAAAGAGTCCGATTCTAGGCTGCTGTTATTGAAGATTTCTTTTACTCTAAGTTTAACCTTATTGTTATTGTTGTTATTATTATTATTATTATTATTATTATAATTATGAAAGTATTTATAACAATAACAGGCTGTCTTTTGATTGCATATAGTGTGTTGTAATCATGTCAAAATCAAGAGAAGGCATTCTGTGCATGTAAGACTGCATCACGACTTTAACAAGCATTAACACAGTTTAAAACAGTGAAAACGGAGATTATGAGAGAAACGTTTCTCGCCGTTTCTGAGATTTACATTATCTAAAGTGATTGTGAGTTGCAACAGTTAGAATGTATCAGCAATACACATTACTACTTTCAGTTGGCTCATTGTGTAATATGTAAGTACAGGCACAAAAACAAAACAAAAACATACATGCATGATGAGATGGTGTATATACACTTGAATAAGTGTAAAGACTTAATGCTTCACAAACTTTTATAAACAAATTGAGTAAATTAAACTAAATAAATGGATAAAAATAAAACGAAGTTCCTACTTAGATTTGTTATAAGCCATTTACACAGTATATGTACATTGATGATATCACTGTTACACACTGTGACTTAATGCGTTGAAATGGGTAACTTATATAGCGCATAGCAAAGTACTTATGCACTTCCTTGATATTCTCATAACACCCTGTTTAATTTGTGCTCATTATTGAGGGAACAAAATTTGGACTAAATTTGTTGATTTAAAGAAATATGTCAGTGGCATAAGGTTCCTGTTTCTTTTTTTCTTCCAATTAATTTTTAAGTCTTTGATCCTGTGGTTTACAAAAAATATAGCATCCTCTTTGTTCAGTTTACAGATTGTGGTGACCTAGTGTTTTGAATGTTTTTGGTCAAGTCTTAAGCCAGCCGAGTGTTTCTGTTCAGTGCTTAATTGGTGTAGAGTTTGGTTTATGACTTCATTTCATTCTTCTGAGGTTCAATGTACAGATATTTTAATCCTTTCCTTCTCTCATTATCCCTGTTTGTCTTTACTCATGGTTCGCGCTAGGAGAGAGCGCATGCATGACCTCAGCAACAAAAAGCCCCTTTTATGGTCATGAGTCATAAAGAGAGAGAGAGAACAAAATGAGACATGAGACTCAGCCTCACCACTCAGCTGAGCTTTAGGTGTGTGTTAGTCAGGTGAGTGTGTCTCATTGTGTGTGTGTGTGTGTGTGTGTGGTGTGTGTGTGTGTGTGTGTGTGTGTGTGTGTGTGTGTGTGTGTGTGTGTGTTCATCCAACCAGTAAACTGCAAGGAGCATTAGGTTAGTTCTTTGTCCAGCACCCATTAATTACAAACACTGTCAGTCAGGAAATCAGTAACAAAAGATGTAATCGCTAACATAAGAGTCGGCCGTGCTACAGAAACATCCTAACTCTGAAATCTCACCTGTTTAGTCACCTTGACACCTAGTTTAGAACAGTAGCTATTAAATCATAACCACGTTTATCCTAAGTTTATAATATTATAACTCCACATAAGAAAAGAGTATTACAGAAACATCCTAACTAGAAAAAACTTTCTAAATACTGTTGTAAGTTTAGTATAATCCCAGTGGTGTCCATAACTTCTGTTTTAAGCTTCTATTTCTACTATTAGCCACTCTATTGAAAGATAACGTTAGTGTTTTAGGACACTAACGTTAATATAACAAGTTTACTGTAACTAGCTTAACAAGTTACATTTGTTCGTACTTTCACTTGTGAGAGTGATGGTTTTTTTTTCTTCAAAGTCTCCAGTTAAAAAAACCATCCTGGACGCAGCAAACACATTCCCATCCATTCCTCCTTGTTACCTTTATGTGTTAATGTGGATGAAAATGTATCAAATAAAATACTGCAGCAATGGTGGTGAATAATGAGGAGGCAGAGGCAGTAGCAACATAAACATATCTCACACACCAACTAAAGCCTTAGTAAATGGACTCTGGAACTCGAAGGCAGTGATCCCCTGTGAAAAAGCAGTTCATTACATTTTAGTTTTGTTTTGACATTTCTTTTACAGTGGTAACTGTCCAGCTAACTAACATCTTAACATTATTTTCATGACATGTTAGCATTTCGGCTGTGCGCATATTATTGGCTACTTAGCAATAGACATAACAGTTGATTATTATGTGGCACTACAAAAGACTATTTTGTCTGTTCTGACTAATCAAATCTCAGAGAAATGAAATATAGTGATGCATATTGAGCATCGTAGCAATAATGCCCACCCCTGTGCGGACTCCAGTCCTGCCACTGAAAAGACTGCATTGAATTTACTTGATTCAAATGTGTGTATAATTTTTACATGAATAAAATATATTACTTGAACGTAGATCTTGCCAAAAGCAAACTGAAAGACAAAATTAAGTTTATGTAATACATTTCATTCATGTGGAAACAATTTATACATTTTAATCAGATAAGTTAAAGGCAAAACAGTTTTTTAGCATATATTTGTATCAGAAAGTTCACTGAGGTTTGCTGAAGCTGCACACATTGATTTTTTTGGGTTTTTTTTGACTGTCTTGTGAACAGCATTATACAAATCAAAGTGAATTGTGTGCTTTAAGGATGCACTTTAGTATTGGAAGCATATCTGTATTTGGTGATATTTGCTTACAAACAATATCGGTATTGGACACATGTAGAAATTTGCCCAACATGTAAGAAGAGAAGAACGTTTAGGTGATGCTGAACGTCTGTGCTGAATGTAATTTTGCTGCATATGTAAATTTCATATTTCTCTCCAGTGCTCCAGGTAAAAGCTAATTCCAATTAACTTGTTTTTTTTAATGTTTATGTATCGGCATCAGTAATGGCAGTTTCGGCATTGGCACGCTGTTACCGTATTGGTTTGTTACTGGAGCAGTCAGGGGGTTCATAAAACTAGTGTCTCAATGTCTCTCATGACATGTTTCAATCAGTTTGTTGTGGCATCTTAATTATTTCTCGAGCACAAAAATCCAACTTCCTTTTAACGTTCATTGAGCCAAATCTTAACCCCTGTGGTTCGTCATAAACTAGTTGGTGTAAATAGAGGCAAATGTTTATGTGTCTTTCATAGATAATATAACATTTCTTCAGATTTCATTAAGCCACCTTTACTGAATGTAATGATTTACTTTAGTCCACTGTGACCTCTAAGCATAGAAATCCAGCCCCCTTCATCTTTTGATGAATTGAATATTAACCCCTAAGTTACCTTGTGAGTAGACATTGCAAATGTAGGTAAAGGATTGCTGTGTATGCCTTGTATATATAACTTATTTTCTATATGAACTTTCACCCTTTACTGTATTTAAATTGCATTATTCAGTAAAACATTCTGTTGCTTTCTTTCTTTCTTCCTATCTTTCTTTTTCCCCCATAATAAACAATTTAGTCCTCCTGTCGCTTTTGTCTTTGTGCTCATAGACACAGCACCTCTCCAGCACCCCGCAGCTGTGAGTTCACAGCCATCCAGCCAAGTGCTAAGACCCCTCATGCGACTGTTAGATTCCTCTGGCTCAAACTCACAAAAGATAAGATAGGAGATGAGGTGCTACAAGCTGAAAACTGGCCTATCAGAGCCCACTGTTGCTAAGTTACCTGTGTTTGTTTTGGTGGAATTTTTGGTGACTGATTTCACGCAGGTGTCACATGGCCTCACACATGGAGAGAGCAGAGTGTGTATTGCTGTATGAATAATACCTGTCAAAAATGAATTCTCTGTGTTTTTATTACAAAGCTTTTTATTTTATTTTAATTAAACAAAGCTTGGAGGCAGATAAGAGTATAGAAGATCATCTACTGTTTATTTAACAGATGCGTTTGTGTTTATAGATTCCTAGCCAAGTTCATGATAGAAAATTATGCACACACACTTAAAGGTGCTAGAAAGGGCTGTTTGTAGCAATGCCATGAAGAACCACTCTTGGTTTCAATGAGTGGAGAACCATTTTTGTAAAGCCTGTGTGAATGTGAAGATTTTGAAGTTTAAACAGCCGCCACATCTTGTCAAGATTTTATACCAGTGATTTTTTTTCCATGAACCATGTGTTCATGCTGAGACACATTTAGGAAACTTAACAGTTGTGCAGTTGTGCTTTATAAGCCCATTGAAGTGGTTTTGGTTTTGAATGGATCACATTTTTTTGTTGTTGTTGGGTATCACTGATAGTCATATGCTCAGTGTCAGCCGAGCAAATTTTTTGCCCTTATATCTCATTCTAAGAGAACTGTTTCTTTTCTCCGTCTGCAGGTCCGGACTCTGTTTGTCAGTGGCTTGCCCTTGGACATAAAGCCGCGTGAGCTTTATCTCTTGTTCAGGCCGTTTAAAGTAAGTTACATGCTGTTTTCCACACATTGCTAACTCTCCACACCAATTACACTACATTAAGTTTATGAATTGATGGGATTCATCAATGTCATGTTACAGAAATAGTTGGTTCTTTGACCAGATCCAGTGACCAAATGTCTGTTGATGTGTTGTTTGTTGATTTCTGTAATGGCAGTGGGAAGTTAAGTGGGTATCTGAGCAACTGAGGAGGCTGCTCATTTGAAATATAATATCTGAATGGTGCAACTACTTTAATCCCTGATTTAAAAAGCAAAATGAGTACTTCCTGGTTACTGTTTGATACTAAATGTCACTAAACATAGGTTGTGAATTGCATTGTATTTCAAAAGTGACTGAGATGTTGTGCATTTTTATAGATTTGTAGGTTCAGTGCTGTCTGGGAATATAGAAATATATAGAAATGAACCTTTAAAATAAATAATGTCCTAACAATAAAGTGTAATGTTTGATTTTTTTTCCTGTTTTAGGGTTACGAAGGCTCATTGATAAAGCTTACCTCAAAACAGGTGAGACAAAAATCCCTCACAAAAATGCTCAAATGTAGTAGAATCCCCAGTGTTCTTTACCACCATAAGTCCAACAGAACACAAATGAACACAAGGAATAAATGCTTCTCTGGGGATTTTTGCTGTTTATTTTAAAAGCCTGCTCTTGAAGATTTACCTTCAATTTACTTCATAAAGTTTAGTACCAGTCCTAAGATGACACACCTAATCCTGTCTTCAAAAGACCTTGACTAGCATGTGCAGGTGTGTGAGATTGAGACTTGATTTTTTTTTTATTTATTTAATGGAGGGTCTTCTCATTTCAAAAAAGTGTGGCATTGAATTTACTTCAAGAATGTGTATTATTTCCACGTTAACAAAATATCACCACTGTCGGAAGAAAACCTCGTATCTCTATTTTTGTCGTTTTTCAGTTTCTGGCATACCTGGAATTCTGGAATACCTGTTGCCCTTTATATTGTGTGTAAATTTCATGATGAATGGACCAAAAAAAAGGGCCCAAAAATGTCTGGTTCCATTGACTTACATTTAAAGTAAAGTAAGTCCTCTCCTGTAAAGTTACAATTTTGGAGATGAGGTTTTGTTCCTACAACAGTGATATATTACATCAACTTACTATTTACTTTGCACAGTATTTGACCTGATTTGTCCTCTGCCCACAAATTCTTTCAACAAAGTTATAGTGTAGATTATAGTGTTTTTGATTGGTTTTGTCAAAAACATTCATTTAAATTGTGTTATTGATTTAAATAATATTTATTTTGTATGTGCTTTCAAGATCACACAGTAATGATAGCTCAAGTTTTTTTCTTATGCTAGCATTAGCATGGTAGCAAGTTCATTATTGTTTTCAAACTGCCTGATTTCAATTTGCTACAGTAACACATCTGACACAACACAAAGTCTACCGTCTTCAAGTGGAATTCCATGTCATTTTACCAGCATTCTGTAAAGCTTCTCCAACATGAAAAATATATGTTTATTTAATATGGAAAAAGACAAGTATGTTTGAATCAAAAGAAAATTAAGTGCAGCATTGTTATTTAGTGCAGCTGGTGGCAGCTGTCTTGCAATACACTAACACAGCAGTTTTCATTGCCATTGCATTTCAGCTCAGCTTTGTGTGTTTGTACTGCAGCTGCTTGACTGTTTCTGTTTTGACTGATAAGTCCCTACTGGGAATTGATGGATTGACAGAGTGCACCATGTCCTGCCGTTCTGTAGATGGAAAGTTTCCTTTTCTGTTGTCACTGATGTGCTTGTTTATCCTCACTTGTGTAGCTGCTGTAGAGGATCACATTTAGACAGTAATGCCACAGATGCTTCAGATATGAGAATTAACAGGCTGTGTCAGGAACAATGGAGTCAGGGGTTGTGAGTGTGTGTGCATTTGAATATGTAGTACTGTAGGCATGATAATGATTGAGAGTGTTGTGTGATACCCATAGCAATGAGAGAGAGTGAATTAGTGTGTGTATGCATGTATGTGGCATGAGAGAGAAGATGGGTGATACGTTCAGTATTGCAATGATGGCCTCTTGTTAGCTAGATCCCATCCTATCACATGATGCTCTCAACCTGAGGGGATGAATGTTAGCATGTGAGATACTTGAAGCTTCACTACATCTTTTCAAACTGTCGCTAACACCACATCATTAGACTGCTCGACATGCTTGAAGGGGAATCTTAACGGCTAATTCTGTTGAGTCAGCTAGCAGATGACTGCCTTGGCTAGCATCGTACTGCGAAGTGTTGGGGTGGGGGTCGGACCACCCAGAGAGAAAGAACAGTGCTCTTTGGGACTCAATGCCCGTGGGTGCTGTGCACAACAAACATTAAAAAAATAACAATTTTGTTGGAGATGGAGGCAGATCTTTAATCATCTTGCAGACTGACAACTGGTAACTGGTTCAGCAAGAAGGTACATTTTCATTCATTGATTGTTTAAATCAAATTAAATCAGGTAACCTAATCCTGTAGCTCATATTGTGTTCAGTTCTGATTGTTGGGCGAATTACTGTGTCGTAAGATCGGCAGTTATATTAGGGCTATTAAGCAATGAAGTATATTAAATACTGTTGATTTCAGAAGCGTGTTATTGCAAAAATTCACTTAAATGAGACTTAAATTAGACAGATGACACTTTGTTTGTAATAAAAATGCAGTTGGTTGGTGTTCTTTAAGTACTGACAATATCCACAATATGCCCAGAAGTGTGTATTGTGATGTAATTTATTACTGTAATAATAATAATTATAATAATAATGATAATTTTGTTGGATTGCCCACCCCAACTTTCTCTTCAGCTTAATAATTGTATTCAGTCCCTTAAAATGCAGGCTTTTCAGTTATTAATCAGAAAAGACTTAATATTCAGTAACTATTATAAAATTGGTCTGAATATTGTGAGATTGGGGTTTAAAGGGGTTAAAAACATTTTTGAAGCCTACAAAAAATCCACCATCTTCTGAGCTATTTATACATTTGCACTGAGTGCCAGTAACTCCCAGTTCATCTTTAATAGACTGACAGCGTCTATTTTTGTCTCAGAAATGCCCCTTATCAACCCAAGAACATAAGGAAGTAGGAGCAGGTCTCACTTCCTGTGGGGAAAAAAAAGATCCCACTGGAATGTGAGAGTTTTATAGTGGAGAGCCGGTCAGAGGGGAACAGTGGGTGTGTTTATGACCGGCTGTTTTCTTTGAGTGCACCAGTTGTGTTTTGTCTCGTGTTGGCAGCAGTGTTATGGCACAGAGCAGGAGAGATGACAACAATAATGTAAATCAATTGATTCCAGGCCTCTCCAGAGAGGCTAAGCTATCTCCATATATAGCAGTAGGTTTCAGAGCTGCTATTTATAACTGCCCTGTGTTCACTGTCTAGGCCCTGAGTGAGTGAGGGTGAGAGAAAGAGATGTATATATGCACTCTAAAAAAAGATGTATTATGCCTAGCTATTAACACACTTCTGTGTTACCTATTTTAAGATGTTTTATGCTCAGTATTTGTTAAAATTAAACAGTGGAGGGTATTGGCTGGTACTGTATACTCAAATCCATGTATTCAGGTAAACTTTTGATGGATTTGTACTTTCCTATTTTTTATATTTTCGTATAGTACTTATACTTCCATCCAATAATAATCTATGTTTTCACTAAATTTACAAAATTAGGTCCTAATTTCTGTGTCAATTACTTTTAGGAAGTAGCATCATACTTTAAGAGTCGGGGAGACTCTTTCTTAAAAACAGAAAAAGAGTTATTTTTTGGAAAGATACTTTTACTGAAGGGTGGGCAGTACGCTGTGGCTGTGACCAAAATACACCCATTTGTGTTTTAGGGAACTTTTATGTACGTTGGCCATTTTCCTTTCAATGTCGGAATTGCAAAATGGAATTGTAGAGTGATTTAGAGGAGTTTTCAACAATGCAGTGATCACCATCGATCTCTACATCAGCTGAATTAAAGTACATTGCCAGTCTCTTTTTTAACAGAGGACAGAATGATGTTAGCTAGCATTAACAGTGGCTGTTGATTCTCGACTCTCATAATTCTATGGCAAAGTAAAATCTGTAAAAGTCAAAGATCCTAACATGCCTTCTGCTAGCTGCTCATCATAAAACAGAAGCACTGAATGTAGGTTTCTGCAGTTCAAAAGTGTCTGAATTCATTAAATGCTTCACACATATATTAATATTTTAACATTAACTGTTTTGAGAAAGTGAAAGAGTGAGCATGGAAAGAAAGTGTGTTTGTCTGTGAGCGAGAGAATGAGTAGAACAACAGCCAGTTTACAGTAACTGTATAAACTGCATTGTAACGTGTAGCAGAGTGGATTGCAGCTCATTATGACATTTTCTTATTTTATTTCTTTATTTTTTTAAGAAGTTAATTTTTACACAATATCGTGATGCATATTAGGGATGAATGATTAGTTGTTTTTATATAGATATAGCCAATTTAAAGGTGTAATTCAGGGCAGCCAATCAGAACAGAGATCATTTACGTACATCAGCCTTAAAGGCCCAGGAACAAAAACAGTCTGTTAAGTTGTATGTTATAAAGAAAGATTGGAAATCTGGGCCCTGTAATTTTATCCTACGTTGTTCAACTTTGTCGTAAGTTGTGAGTGTAGAAATTTAACATAATAATGCAGAGCTTGTTAGTGACAGTGTACAATACACTACATTCAGCAGACATTTTTAAAGTCTAAATAAAGCATGTATGGATCTTCTTAGGGAAAAAAGGCCTAGAATAATTAACAGAATAAAGTCATATTTACATCACAGTTACAATATTGGTCAGGAAGATTGCAATTAGATATTTTCCCCAAATTGTTCAGCCACAACAAGTAAAGTGTGCCATGATATTTGCTGTGCTCCTCTTAGCTAACTCAGTAACCCTCTTCTCTCTTATGATCTCATCCCATCTGCTTGTCTGTAAAAATGCTGAGTATGAGTCTTCAAAAGCCCATATGAATGTGGAAGTGGAATAGCAGTGTTGCTCTTTCTTTCTAACGTCACCCACTTTCTCTCACTCTCTCTCTTTTTCCGAATTCCTGAATTTCAGCGCTGGTGAGTGAACTCTGAATGCCCCCTCCCTCCCTGCACATTTCTGTCTTTGTTTCATCACACAATGAAGGCAGAATATGCACGAGTCGATGGACTGTGAAGGACTTTTCCTTCTAACTCTGTGTTCTTTCTCTCTGTCTCTCCTTGTTTTATTGTAGCCGGTGGGGTTTGTGAGCTTTGACAGCAGATCAGAGGCAGAGGCAGCCAAGAATGCGCTGAACGTAAGTTTAACATCATCTGAATGTAATTTTACTGCTGAGTCTGACTGAAAAGGTAATGTAACTTTACTGCAGTTAGAAACAGTGAATTGAGGGTGTGTGCAGTGTTGACTTTGCCAGGCCCCCACTCTAAAACAGTGGTCTACAGGTTAGTGCATGTGATCATTTTGGTGTCTGTGAGATATGATCACCATGCCTGTGGAATAAAATTATAACTAATTTTTTAAATATAAATTTTAATTTTAATTACATTTCAAATTCTGTACAATTCTGTTTAATCAAAGCCTTGTGGCCTTATCACCACACACTGTTCTGAGGCAGTACTGTAACTGTTTAATATTGTTATTGTTCATTTTTATTTTACAATGTACATAAAATAATTTTTATGTACAAATGACAATATTTTATATATATATATATATATATATATATATATATATATATATATATATATATACACGTGTGTGTGTGTGTAATATTGTCATTTGTACATACATAGAAGTGTCTTATTAACCACAGTTATGAATGCAGTTATCCAGTGTGCCCCAGATTTCTCACCCACACAGAAACAACAGTGAAGACAAACATCCAAAAAATCAAACAACACAGACATACAACAACTACACAAAATACAAGATAAGTCCTGTACAAAGCAAAGAGTTGATAATAAATATATAGTGCTGTTTGTTGTTGTATTAATAAAATTTTTTATTAAAGTATAATTTTAAATAAAAACAAGCTAACGCACCCTTTTATGTACAAATTCCTTGACAATTTCCTTGAGAGCAATGAGGCTAATGCTTTAGCATTAGCTTGAAACCTGTCACTAACTTAACATAGTTACTTAAAATGGCGGTTTATTAAAAGGAAAAATATCTGAAAAACCTGATAAATACTCATGACAGAGAACTACACACATATCCCTGGACTATATATGTCATTGTTTCTGGTTGTCATTTTGTCTTGACCTTATCTTTGGACTTTTTATTGAAGTGGTTAAACCCTTTCTTTGACCTTGAACCTGGTTTTAAGTGTTTCCTTAACGGAATTGTTCATGTTTGGCATGACAAGTGCGTGCAGTTCAGTAGCTCTGCTCGTAATATTCCTGTTGAACGAGGTTTGAAAGTGATGTTGGAAATTAGAATTCAATTCTTTTTATTTATTTTTATTTTTGTAATCTCCAAGTGATTGTGGATGCTTGAATTTTTAACAAGATTAATCTCTCTCTCTTTCTCTCTCTCTCTCTCTCTCTCTCTCTCTTTTTTTCTCTCTCTTGCTCTCCTCACATCGATCCAGGATTTAGTTTTAATCTTACTTAGCTGGAGCAGGAGTTTGACCTTGCTCTCCAAAAGCCTTTGAGCTCTGTAGCAGGTGAAGTCATGCAAAATCGAGCATGCCAGCAAAAACCGGCAGCTCGCTACGGTAAACGGAAATGTCAATGAGACAAACATCAAATTAAAGAAAGATCATTAATGTATACTGGCTTCTGGTCTTTGGGATTGATTTCTTTTGCCCTAAATTTTGTTACTCTTTTTACGCTTCGTTCTGTTAAGCGCTGGACTGTAGGGGCTTGTTTTATAATAGCATTTATGTTGGTTGACTCACTTAACTTAATAAAAGCTAAATGTAGTCAGTCACCACTTTTGTATATGAACAAAATTCAGACTTTCGTTCAAAAAACTGATGTGCCAAACTAAACAGAATTGTGAAAATGTTTATGAGAAATGATTTCTAAAAAACACAAATGAATGTATAAAAAGTCCATCCATTCATCCATCCATCCATCCATCCATCCATTATCTTCCGCTTCTCCGGGGTTTGGGTCGTGGGGGCAGCCTCCTAAGCAATGAGGCCCAGACCTCCCTTTCCCCAGCCACTTCCACTAGCTCTCCAAGGGGGATTCCGAGGCGCTCCTATGCTAGCTGGGTGATATAGTCACGCCAGCATGTCCTGGGTCTTCCCAGGGGTCTCCTCCCAGGTGGACCCTCAGCTGGCTCCTCTCGACGTGAAGAAGCAGCAGCTCTACTCCGAGTCCCTCCCGGATAACTTCTCACCCTATCTCTAAGGGAGAGTCCAAACACCCTGCGGAGGAAAGAGCACGCATCACTGCTTACCCAGCACCAGTCCGCCTGTCAATCTCCTGCTCCCTTGTACCATCACTCGTGAACAAGACCCCGAGATACTTGAAGTCCTCCACTTGAGGCAAGAACCTATCCCCGACCCAGAGAGGGCTCTCCGCCCTTTTCCGCCTGAGAACCATGGTCTCGGATTTAGAGGTACTGATTCTCATCCCGGCCGCTTCACACTCGGCTGCAAACCAATCCAGCGAAAACTGAAGTAAACAGCAGCGATGTGACCCTGAGGTCACCAAACCAGACATCCTCCATTCCCTGACTGCGCCTAGAAATTCTATCCATAAAAATTATGAATAGAATCGGCAGCCCTGACGGAGGCCAACTCTCACTGGGAACGAGTCTGACGTACTGCCGGCTATGCGAACCAAACTCCAGCTTTGTTTGTACAGGGCCTGAATGGCGAAGAGCCATATACCCTGTACTCCCGAAGCACCTCCCACAGAATACCCCGGGGAACACAGTTTTGAATGCATCTCATCTCCCCGTGGAGCCTTGCCATCAAGGAGATTCTTAACTACCTTAGCGACTTCGGCCTCAGTAATGGACAAGCCTATTCCCATGTCCGTGAACATGTCGGTGGGATTGAGAAGGTCCTCAAAGTATTCCTTCCACCGCCCAATGACGTTTTCAGTCGAAGTCAGCAGCACACCATCTCCACTATATACAATGCTAGTGGCACACTGCTTTCCCCTTCTGAGTCGCCTGACGGTTTTCCAGAATCTTTTCGGAGCCGACTTAAAGTCACTTTCCAAGGCCTCACCAAACTTCTCCCACACATGGGTTTTTGCCTTGGCGACGACTGAAGCCGCAGATCGCTTGGCCTGTCGATACCTGCCAGCTGCCTCTGGTGTCCCACAGGCCAACCATGCCCGGTAGGACTCCTTCTTCCTGGTAGGACGCCGAAGGCGTAGGGAAGCTACCCTCTTGTCCACCGGAGAAAACCCCAACATACAGTCGAGGGGCTGTGAGAAAGCCCACACCTGCCTGCCGCCTCTCACCATGGGCAACTCCAGAAAAGAATAAAGTCCAGCCCCTCTCAAGGAGATTGGACCCAGAGCCCAAGCTGTGTGTTGAGGTGAGCCCGACTATATCTAGCCGGTATCTCTCCACCTCGCGCACCAACTCAGGCTCCTTCCCCGCCAGTGAGGTAACGTTCCAAGTTCCAAAAGCCAGTTTCAGCAACCGAGGATCAGAACACCAAGGCCCACGCCTTCGGACACTGCCCGATCCACAAAGCACCAAACACCTACTACTGCCCCTCCCATTGGTGGTGGGTCGATGGGAGGGGGGACTCATGTAACTCCTTCGGGCTGGGCCTGGCCGGGCACCATGAGTAAATGCCCGGCCACCAGATGTTCGCTGGCGAGCCCCTCCCCCAGGCCTGGCTCCAGGGTGGGGCCCCGGTAACCCTGTTCCGGGCAGGGTACACAAGTCCTGTTTTTGTCTTTTCATAGGGGTTATTATGGATTACACATTGTCTGACCTGTCACCTAGGACCAGTTTGCCATGAGAGACCCTACCAGGAGCTTTTGCTCCAGACAACATAGCTCCTTGGATCATTCAAAAAAGTATCTTTGCTTATTTTATCACAGCTTCAATAATTACAAATGAGTTTCTCTCAAAAAAGATAGATTTGTGTTTTTATTTAAATTTTTCAATTTATTTTGTGTATTTGAACCACAGTCTGAATTTTGCTTATATGTAAAACTCTGGAACAGTAACAGAATCTGTGTGCTCATTGTTCAAGACTTGTGCCTATTCCCTGCCAAAGATTCTGCACATGTATATTTTATCATCTTACAAGGCCAAAAAAATCAAAATCTGTGATATGATAGATAGATAGGCATAAAATATGTTCAAAAATGTGAAATAACAGTCTGAATGCAGCAGGGAGCAGGGCTAAATTAAAGCAGCATTGGATCTCATTACATCTCTGTGGAGTAGTTCACCCACAGATCTTCAATCGCTCGAGCGCTGAAATGCTAGAGCCCAGACAATCCCACTTAATACCTCTTTGTCCATGAGAACCAGGGCGCTGCTCTACTTTCACCACTGCACTTTTGCAGTAGGGCCTAGAACCCACCCCTGTGGAACTCCACGCAACAGACAGAATGCACACCGCTCTTCTTCATTGATCTCGATCATTCTGTTCTTACTTTTTCCATGGATGCTGGGGAAGTAGTGTGTGGGGGAATGGAAGGAGGGAGTGTGTTTGTGTGAGAGAAAAAAGAGAGAGAGATCCTCTCATATTGGGTTGATTTTATGGAGGAAGCGCCTGAGGCAACTTTCTTTCTTTATGAACCATGTCTTTGTTCTACTTGAAGTGGCCTTTTGTTTATGCTACATACAGTTTCATCTTTTTATTTTTAGAATTCAGACACACAGCAAAACATGATGTCGTTCATTTTAAGTGTGTCTGGACAAAGCAGGCACTTGTAATATTGATTTGGAGCATGCTGGTAACCTCAGTGGCACTAGGTTTAAGCCAAGAATCTTCCTCAGTGTTTGCAGAACCCTTTTGCAGTGTTTTGCGTTTGTCTGCAACTGTAAGATGTGAAATTTCAAGGTTCTAAACCAAGTAACAACTGTCTCAGTATCTGCTTAATTCTGATGCTACTAAACATTTTATTGAGCTTTTATCTGTGACTGTCTGGTATAGTGTATGTCCCAGCTAGCTGAGAATTTTCAGCCACGGTTTTGTTGGCGCTAGGTTTGCTCAGTGTATTGATATATTGCAGAGGCTTCTAAAGCATGTAGCAAGAGAAAGTGACAAACGATTAAAACCTGCTGCCATATTCAGTGCTGCAACTCTATCCCTGGAGATGCTGTCAGTGTGTAAGCATCTCTGGACTGTAGTTTTAACACATACCATCAAATGTCAGATCAGAATTTGCTGCCCAGTTGCTAAATAGAAGCTGCTTCCTTTTCTGAAGTTGACACATGTAAGCTTAAATCCAAAAATTACAAATTCTTGGCTAGTACTTTGATTAAATAACTGAAGGATTGAAATAACTGAAGGAACAGTTTTGCCTTCTAGGAACTACAGATGAAAAGAGCATGGGCCGTATCTCAGGTTTCTATCATACTACTCGAGAGTTGTGAAGAGGTTGATGCATGTTGTAGAACACTGTGTTACGCTGAAAGGAACATTTCTTTGGACTGTAGTTTTAGGACATACCATCATATATCATCTGATCAGAATTGTCTGCCTTGTTGCTAACTAGAGGCCACATCTTCTGAAGTTATGGCACCCTATGTGATCATTTGACCAGCAGTAAAAATTTACTACTTACTGGCTTCTGCTTTTCCTTCTGCTCTGTGTAATTCAAATGATTAAGATGTAAACAAAGTCAGAGTCAGATTGGTTTGATGTGAAATGCTCCATTCTAGAGAAACAGAATCAAAATTGTTCACATCCGAAGAGTTTAATGACTGTAAAAGCTCCCTCACAGAACGTTATTACATGAAATGACCCTGAGACATTGGTTTACAATAGTTTTGAGAAGGTTTCAGATTCATCATTGTTTATCTACAATGAGCCATTTTACATGATATCCGTCTGAATTACTTTGCTTACATTTCAACCATTGAACTTTACAGAAATTGTAAAAAAGTTAAAACAGTCGGTGGAATTTTTCTAGAATGACTTAATTCCACAAGTAATGTGAACAGTTTTTCTTTCTTGGACCATATCTCTATGTTGTGTTGCTCAAGGGTGATACACATTAAAGCTGGAACTCACTCATTTCTTTTTGGCTTCCTGTAGGGCGTTCGCTTCGACCCGGAAATCCCACAGACTTTGCGGTTGGAGTTCGCCAAGGCCAACACGAAGATGGCCAAGAACAAACTAGTGGGGACACCCAACCCCCCTCCTTCTCAACAGAGCCCTGGACCACCCTTCATCAGCAGGGACCCCTGTGAGTAACACATACACACAAAAATAAGCCCTCCCCCAATACACAATCACTGATAATATCCCCTATGTGGGTGTATACTGCAGTGGCCCCCCACACAGTGCCCTGAGCACGGCCCCATAATCAGCCTATTAGTGTTACTGGTCGACTGAATTTGTCAGAGATGTGAGTAATGATTGTGAGAAAAGTTGAAACACTCTCTTTATTTTGTGCTCATAATATAATTGTAAAAAAAAAACCCTATTGAAATTTGTATTGAAAAATACTGTATTAAATAGGAAAAGAATGCAAAAAATAAAAGCGTTTTCACTACTTTTGCACTGATGTTAATGAAAAAGTGGAATGGTTTAAATATTTTTTTGGCCACCATCAATCAGTTAGATTAGACAAAAAAAGCATGCATTATTTTTTAGGTGTACGTCTGGGTTGTACTTATGATCCTTTGGTCTGAGACTGGATCCGTCATGGACAAATTTACGGACTCTGCCTCCTTTGAGACATTTAATGATGACTCATCTAATACAGTAATTCCTGTAAGACTTCACAGGAGAAAATGTATGTGTGTAAATCCCAGTCTCTGCATGTGTCTGCGTGAATCACCCTGGGTTTAATGCTGCCTGCACTGATAAAATATTCAGCTTTCTCTGTAAAACTTTCCATGGAGTCTTTTTTCCAGTAAGTTTGTTTACCTTTTTTCCTTGTTTGTTTGTATTATTGTGCTTTGGCCTTGATTGAACCATGTTTTAGTACCATAAGTTTAGCAGGTTTTTCACTTTTTACTCTGGTTTATGAGCAATACCATTCCTAAAGAACCTTTCAGTGGATGGTTCTTTAGAAATATCAGTTTTAACCACTCAGTTGAAAGGTTCTTTAGGGCAACAAAGATGATTCTTCTACATCTTTTTGGCTGTTTTATTATTAAGAGTATTAGAAGATTTAAAAAGAAGTCTTTCTCGCCAGCAACACTGCCTAAAAAATGTTTTATTCACATAATAGCGTCGTCTTTCATGAGTGTGTGTTACACCATTCTCCAGAGGTAGTTGTTTGAATGTTGTGAAATAGTTGAATATGTACAGCAATTTCTCTTCACTGAGCATGGCGCATGTAATGCTGTGGAATGCGAAGGCCTGTGTTTTTTTACCTTAAGACACTTCACCAAACTTTAAGCACTGAATGGTAGTTTGGCACTGATAGATGCAGATACACACATTCCAGCTGTGGATTGTGCTGGATATGCATTCCTGTTAAGTGACCAAACTCATCTTATCTTGAATCTACTTAAATGAAGACAAATGCCCCTCGTAGTCCCTGTACGACAATGTGGAAGGAAACCATTACTGAAGAGCATGACGTAATAAGAGACCAATTTCAGAGATCGAAATGGTGGGAATTAAAGGGAATTCTTTTCTTCAGTGTATTTTGCCCAAGATAACTATTTCAGATAAGATTGCTTTCCAAGTTAGAGGATCCTTGACGATGGCATAATTCACTATAAACTTGGTGTATGTGTGTATCTTGATTTGTATGTGTGAAACAGGTGTCTGCTTGACCTGTTTAAAATCCTACAGTCCTATACTGGTGAACATCTATTTTCTGACTATTTTTGATATTCCAATATCTGTAACCATAAAGAAGATAAAAAGGCTGTCGCTGGATATTAACATGTCATAGTACTGAATCATAGTACATACATTTTGAGTGAACTAGTGCTGTGTAAAATCTTGGAGCATACAGAGGTGTGTATATTTGTTTTAAATGTTTTTTTATTCAAAAGTAGCCATAGGAAATGTTTTGGTCTTGACTGGACTTGATGAGCCAGTGAATTAATGCTGACACTAGAGCTAAAAGCCACAGTGGTAGATGCGATGACTCTTCATCTTGTACACCTAATTTTTTCTCTTCAGTTGATGACATGCTGATATGTTAAGGTAACACTAAGAAAAGAGAAATATCTTTTCTATCTATAAAATCCTCTAGTTACAGTCTTTGGCTCACATTAAAGGAACCCATTTTGAAGTAAGTATAACATACTCTACTTAATCTACTTACAGCACTGTTAAATCTTAGCAGTGTTTTAGTGCAGTGTTTTTCAACCTTTTTTGAGCCACGGCACATTTTTTACATTAAAAAAAATCCTGCGGCACACCACCACTCAAAAAAGTTACCAAATGACACATTGTAACTTAATGCAGCACATGTAATGACAATATAATTTCTGAATTACTCACTTAGTGTGACACCTGTGCCTGTTTAGATGAACACAAAGCTGATATCCTGGCAGGGATTGAAGACAGGCACAAACGAAGCTCTTCCTCAACTGCTCTCAGTCTCTCTCTGCTTTTAGTTTTTATAGCAGTCATGCTTGAAAAGCCCAGCTCACATAGATATGTTGTGGAAAATGGGAGCAATGTTGAAATAGCTCTGTTTGCCAGAATGGGAAACTCTTTAGCAGCAGTCAACCAAAAACTGTCCAAAGACAGATCAGCAAAGCTTAGCTTTAAACTGCGGTCTTGTCTCAGTTCAGTTAGTTCCTCCTGCTCCTGCAAGGTCATGTCCTTTCCAAAGACTGCAGCTGAGCTGTATGGGTCCCTAACCCAGTCAAGGGATTCAGTGAAGGTTGAGGGGAAATAAAATGATAACTTCTCCTCAAGAATTTTCAAATGTTTGCCTATTACCTCACACAGTGCAGCTGTGATGGGTGTTTAATTAATTAGTCAGCCAACACTTTGGCACAGGCGCAGACACTCAACAACGCCAAATCATTTATAGTGACTAAATATTTTTTGACCAATTAAGTGAAACTGTACAATTTCCTACGACACACCTAACGATCTATCGGTTGAAAATCACTGTTTTAGTGAATTGTTGATCTGTCAGTTTCCTCCTTGACTTTTTGTGATGCAGTGTAATGAGTATTTGAATGGTATTTTCAGTATTTGCATACAGGAACTGAGAACACTCGTGCAGACTCGTAGTTTATACCTGAAGCATAATCATAGATGGTCAGCAATGTAATGAAGTTAAAAAAATCTGCTGAAGATCCATTGTCAGTTCCTTTAAAGAAAATGGAAACATTCTTACTGATCCTCTCTTTCTTTGTGTATGTCTGCAAGCTATATGAAATGCCTTAGCAGAGGTGGGTAGTTCCTACTTCCATGTACATCTCTTACTGTAGAAGCTTATGCATTTTTTTAGACCAAAAAGGTCCAAAAATAGAAGAATATGACCTAATAAATAGTTCCTGTGCTGATCAGTGCTGCATGAAATAAAATATGTTCTGCTGCTGTTCTGTATCTGAATACTTAAGTAGCTTTTTGAACTGCTATAACTGGAATTCTGCTCAAAAGATTTTGTGGAAATGTAGCTTTACATTTATTGTAGCCATAATGTCACCACAGATAACAGCAGTTTTACTGGAGTATATGTTTAGGCTTACCACCTACCTCTCATATTAGCTATTAAAACACAAAAACTGTTTAAAAATATTAAAATGTTTCTATAATTCAGAATTAACCCAAAAGTTTAAAAGCTAAATGTACAAGTGATTTTTGGGCATTTGGTATGTCTGATCAGGAATAGGAGATGTTGCAGATCTAAGCAAATCTGCAGCTCTGTCTTTGGTAGCACAGCGACATGGTGCAGTTTTTGTGGAAGTGTTTTCTGGTGTGTGCATCTCAGTGTTGTTCCTGTTGTGTTGTGTTTCCAGATGAGCTGACAGTGCCTGGTCTATATCCCAGCAGCCCTGATGTGTGGGCATCGTACCCGCTGTACCCCGCAGAGCTGTCGCCCGCTCTCCCGCCTGCTTTCACCTACCCTTCCTCTCTGCACGCTCAGGTAACACTCACCTGAGCACCCACATGCACCTGTCTCACCTCCTTTCACACCTTTGCAGGTTCCTTTGCCTCTTTTTCCTCCTTCACTCCCCTAAGCCACAGTCACACTATAAATTTGCACTTCTCCTTGTCAATAGACGTAATCAAGGCGAAATTCAAAGTTTAATATCAAAATAGAATTTCCTTATATGCTTAAAGTAAAATTCTTTATTTTAATGATGTGACCAGTTTAGCAGTGACTTAGCATTTGTAGTTTGTTTAGTTTTCTGTCGGGTTTGTCAGTGATACACTGTAAACCATAAACAAAGTAATAATCCTTGTACCATCTAATCCAGTTTCTGACTGATTGTGTAACATGCTGCTTCAAAATTGATATTTCAGTTTATCTGAGTTATATAAAAGACACTGCTTAAATCAGCACTTCCTCCATTTTGGATCGCTACTGCTTTCAGAGACTAGTCGTGCTATTGTTTGATTCTGTGAATTTCAGTGAAGATTTAATTAAAGTTGAACCCAACACAAAGTTTCTTGTGTGAAATTTGTTTGCTGTTTTAAGTCTGCAATGCGAAATTCTTGATTACCGTTTCCATTAAGATACATGTGCTTTCGCTAGAATTGTTTCCCTGTTGAGAAGCTAGTGTGACTGGGACTTTAGACACATTATTGCACATCTATACCTACACAGGTTACCCATGCTGGGCACCTCTGGGTAACCCACCCTCACCTCTCCCCTGTTGCATACCTGCACAGGTAATTCACACCCGGTACCTGTTGTTATCCTGTTCACCCAAAACCCTCAAAACCCCCCTCACTGTTTTACATTTGTACATGTCGCACTCCCGCTGCACTTACAATCTAATCCCCACCTGGAACTCACCTGCACACCTATTGATCTCACCTGTTCAGGATAATACACCCCACAAACCACCCTGATGTACCTTAATTATGATGAAACCTCCAGTCACCACTCCCAAATCACAGCCATTCAGCTATTCAGTCCTTAGGCTTATGTTCATGAGCAATGTATTGAGGACGCCATGCATTGCTAGTTAGGCGACTAGATGACCTAGATTAGACAGCTTTAGTATTTTCCCCACTCAGGTACAACTGAAGTATTCATTCAATGTAATGAGAAACTGTAGAACAGACTCAGTTTATATCACAGTATCTACATTTAGAGTGAGTTATTCATTCAACCTAATGAGAAACTGTAGAACAGACTCAGTTTATATCACAGTATCTACATTTAGAGTGAGTTATTCATTCAACCTAATGAGAAACTGTAGAACAGACTCAGTTTATATCACAGTATCTACATTTAGAGTGAGTTATTCATTCAACCTAATGAGAAACTGTAGAACAGACTCAGTTTATATCACAGTATCTACATTTAGAGTGAGTTATTCATTCAACCTAATGAGAAACTGTAGAACAGACTCAGTTTATATCACAGTATCTACATTTAGAGTGAGTTATTCATTCAACCTAATGAGAAACTGTAGAACAGACTCAGTTTATATCACAGTATCTACATTTAGAGTGAGTTATTCATTCAACCTAATGAGAAACTGTAGAACAGACTCAGTTTATATCACATTATCTACATTTAGAGTGAGTTATTCATTCAACCTAATGAGAAACTGTAGAACAGACTCAGTTTATATCACATTATCTACATTTAGAGTGAGTTATTCATTCAACCTGCTGAGAAACTGTAGACCAGACTCAGTTTATATCACAGTATCTACATTTAGAGTGAGTTATTCATTCAACCTAATGAGAAACTGTAGAACAGACTCAGTTTATATCACAGTACCTACATTTATAGTGAGTTATTCATTCAACCTAATGAGAAACTGTAGAACAGACTCAGTTTATATCACAGTATCTACATTTAGAGTGAGTTATTCATTCAACCTAATGAGAAACTGTAGAACAGACTCAGTTTATATCACAGTATCTACATTTAGAGTGAGTTATTCATTCAACCTAATGAGAAACTGTAGAACAGACTCAGTTTATATCACAGTACCTACATTTATAGTGAGTTATTCATTCAACCTAATGAGAAACTGTAGAACAGACTCAGTTTATATCACAGTATCTACATTTAGAGTGAGTTATTCATTCAACCTAATGAGAAACTGTAGAACAGACTCAGTTTATATCACAGTATCTACATTTAGAGTGAGTTATTCATTCAACCTAATGAGAAACTGTAGAACAGACTCAGTTTATATCACAGTATCTACATTTATAGTGAGTTATTCATTCAACCTAATGAGAAACTGTAGAACAGACTCAGTTTATATCACATTATCTACATTTAGAGTGAGTTATTCATTCAACCTAATGAGAAACTGTAGAACAGACTCAGTTTATATCACAGTATCTACATTTATAGTGAGTTATTCATTCAACCTAATGAGAAACTGTAGAACAGACTCAGTTTATATCACATTATCTACATTTAGAGTGAGTTATTCATTCAACCTGCTGAGAAACTGTAGACCAGACTCAGTTTATATCACAGTATCTACATTTAGAGCGAGTTATTCATTCAACCTAATGAGAAACTGTAGAACAGACTCAGTTTATATCACAGTATCTACATTTAGAGTGAGTTATTCATTCAACCTAATGAGAAACTGTAGAACAGACTCAGTTTATATCACAGTATCTACATTTAGAGTGAGTTATTCATTCAACCTAATGAGAAACTGTAGAACAGACTCAGTTTATATCACAGTATCTACATTTAGAGCGAGTTATTCATTCAACCTAATGAGAAACTGTAGAACAGACTCAGTTTATATCACAGTATCTACATTTAGAGTGAGATATTCATTCAACCTAATGAGAAACTGTAGAACAGACTAAAAACTATTTAGATTGCAGATTTCAAATGATATTTATTTTAAATGTGTGAGAGGTCACACTGTTAGGACTGATCAGTATAATCAAGCTAACATTAACATGTTGGCAAGTTCCTTGTCATTTCCAACCTGCCTAGTCTTGATATAAACTGGCTCAAAAGTATTAAATGATTAAAACAATGGACATTGTGGCAGCAACTCACCGTCCTGCTCTCTGTGGAGAACTGACCCTTTTGTGGGGGTTCATTACATCACTTACATCTATGATTGCCTTGTAAACGCCTGAGCCTCAGGCTGGTGCTGTGTTGAGGCAGTGAAGTTGAAGCAAAATATCTGATCATACGGTGCCTGTAGTTTGTGTGTGAAACATATTTCTTTAAGTTTGTGTATTTGGTTTATAAATCTTGATTCATTCTATTTTTAGCATGTAAAATGTATGTTTGACCAATACACCCTATTTGGCATTATTTGTTCTTATTTTAGCATTGATACAATTGCATTGAGAAGATGTATAAACAGTGCATCAAAACAAATAATTTGTTACACGACTACTAGCAGTTCACTAGGTTGTAGGAAGTTCAATAGGTTGAATGAGATTCTATATATGATTTGTCCAAACTCACAACACTAATTACGAAAGAACAGCATGGATAGGACATGGATCTCTTATATCTACATCTGTGATGTCACCTTCTTCTTAGTAGATGGCCTGACACACGTTTTGGGCAGGTATGTGTGTGAGGGGTTTTTAGTGTTCAAGCCACTTCCCGCCATTAAAACCCCACACAGCCATGACCCAGATATTACACCAGTCCTCTTACACAGTTGACTTGCTCTGAAGTGAGTTCACATCGATCTGCACTCTGAAAGAGAAGGGGGGTGAAAAGTGAGATATTTCTATGAGCTGAGAGAGCGAGAGAGGTGGAATAAGAGAGAGAGAGGGAGAGAGAGAAATGTGAGATCCTTCCATCACAAAATGAGGAAAAAAATAGGAGGGGTCGATTTCGATTTGAGAGATGATAAAACAGATAGCACGAGTTGTAGACAGTGATTAGCTGAAAGTGCTTTTGAAGCTCTACTACCTGATATACACACACAGACATTGGGGAATTAAATTAGACTCTTTAATCTTTACTCTGCACTGTATAAAATATCAGTCTGTAATCCAATCATTCTCCCTTGTCTCCTACACTTATATCACCTGCTTTTACATGTTTCATTTAAACATACTGTGAACTGGCTGTATTTTTATGTATAAAAGGTGCTACATATGGAAGAGCGAAATGTGACAGCTGTTTTCAGAATGGTTCATCATTAACTCATTCACTATTCACTCTGTAACATGTGCTACAAAGTGAACTGATTAGTGAACAAGCATGGAGTGACCAAGACTACGTTTACGCAGCAGGTAAAAATGGCCCAAATGTGATTTTCTTACCTAATCCGATTCTTTTGTTTGGCTACTCACAATGTCTTAAATTTGTCTTATATGCAACATTATCCTGAACAGATCAGCTCGCAAAATGACCTGCATGCGCAAAAGAAAAATGTTTCATGTTGCTAATGAATGCCAGAGGGTTCAGTTTCATCTTTGTCAGCATCACAGGAGCCATCATTCAGTTTCACTGTCTGATAGCTGGGCCACGCCCACAGCGTGTATGAGCTCACTGTAAAAAGGGCACTGTCACTTCTTTGGTTCATGTCCAAAGGTAAAAGTGGCCCAAATCCGATCTTTTTCTCTGTATGTGACATAGGTGTGTTGTCTGTGTATCAGTATGAACAGCAAAAAACACACTGAATCTGACATTTTCTATTCCGATTTGAACTCTACTGAATATACTGATACTGAAATCCGATACGCATCCAGTCTGCGGCAATGTTACTCAAATCTGTACAGCCAGATCAGAATTCATGTGACTTTAATGTCAATGCAACTCGACATTTGTCATAATTACACGCTGCTGAGACCTCAATCATTTAGGCTAATGTTTCTGTACCAACAAATTTGAAGAGACTTATCCAAACCCCTTTGTTTTTGAAGAGATTTTGAAAGGAATGGCTGAGCATGGCCACAGGAGAGCAAAGGCTGCTGCGTCAAGGAAAAGTACGGCAAAGTTTAAAGAATCACACAAACCAAAGAAGTGACAGTAACATTTTTACGATGAGCTCGAACACATGTGGGTAATGAGCCCAACTGCCAGTCAGTGAAGCTTCATGAGAGTTCCGTTGGTGCGGGCAAAGATGAAACTGAACCCTCTGGGAGCGACTGGCGTTCAGTCATAGTTGTGATTGTTTAAATCTTGCAGAATGCGTCACATCAAGAAACATGATGCAATGTTCTTTTGTGCATGCTGGTCGGTTTACAAGCTGATCTGTTCAGACTGATGCCACATACAGTACTGTGCAAAAGTCTTAGGCATCAAAGACAGATTTTCAAAATCAATTTAATTGTTTTGTATGTGTTTATTTTCTGAGAAAAGTGTTAATATTTTAATAAACAAAATTTATAGAATATGAATTAATAATGGTTATATATAAATGTATGATATATATAGGAAGCCCAGTATTATATGTAGTTAAAAAGCAACTCCTTTTGACCAATCAGTGGCTGTTTACATGCAAAGATTTTTGCCAGTCTGATTGAAAACTATCGGATTACAGACTCAGACTGAGGTGTTTATTCTCACTCTGTTCAACTGTCTGATGAAAATCTTACCTGCTCGCTACAAGTAATCCGATGCAAAATGACGCGCATGCGTGGAGCAGCACTGAGAGTAACCGTTACCATGACAGCGAACGTCACGTGACGTCCAGTCCGCGTGAGATGAGTTTCCAGTTGACACGCTTGTTTTTAACTGCTTTAAACTGACGTCAGACTCTGAAAAATGTCCTTCACCTGTACTTATAAAGGAAGCCGCGAGAGGAAGACGTCATGCTCTGTTATACAGAAGCTGGACATCCGTCCCACCACCGTCTTTAAAAGCTCAGAGTATAAACTTCGTCTCCTCTGCTGACCAGTTTCTGCCCTGACATGTTAATTGGTATAAACCTTTCGCTATGACTCGCCGCGCATGTGCAGAATGTACTTAGACGTTCCGATTGGAGTGTAATCAGATTCAGGCGTTTACACAGTTATTGTTCTTCTATTTAACAGATTATATACAGGTTTTATCTCCTCGTTCAATCAGATAGAAATTGTATTCCTAGTGGCCTCAATCGGACCAGATTATTCCGATTGAGGGTTTACATGGATGTATTCTATTTCGATTGAGCTATTAGATTATTATCGGATTATTAATGGATTATTAGGCTGCATGTTAACGTGGCTAGTAACGAGGCTTCATTAAATTGTGCTCATGATGTAATTGATGATACACGTCTCTGCGGTGGCTGTGAAGTTGTCAAGGAATAATTATGGACCCACGAAATTCTTGTTACTTTTTATTGTTTTTATGTTTATTTGAATTATGAATATGACTTTATTCTAATGTATATTGTGATAAACTCACTGCTGAGGTAAATTGTTGAAACATTTGCTTAGATGCCTCAAACTTTCGCACAGTACTGTACATATTTAAAAGATATTGTGAACAGTGAAACCAAAAAATTGGATTTGGTGTGAAGATCAGATTTGGGCCACTTTTACCTGCTGTGTAAACATAGCCTAAAAGACTTTTCAGACACTGCAATCGGAAGCACTACTTCATAAAAAAGCAGTGGACATTTGTGTGATGCGTTTTTTGCACAAACAAAATACATGTCCTAGGATCTGGTATAGATTAAGTTCATTGTATCTGCTAGGGAAAGTTCCTGAGAAATAATTCAGAAATTAGACATCCAAGGTGCTTTTATCTTCTATGAAAATGTGACCTGAAGAAAGATATTTTTCCTTTGGTAACTGCTGTTAACTAAAAATATAAGCATGTAGCCGTGTAGATGGACATTTTGGTGGAAAGCTGTTTGTAGTCACAATTTCTCTCAGTTATGTAAATACATGAGTTGTGCTTATGTTTACCTTCTTTGTTAAGATTATTCCATCTGAAATATATGCAGCAGTACCAAATTAGAGCAGTGAAAATGAGGTGTTTGTGGTGAGCAGCTAAAACAAACGAGGCCAAAACACCAAAGATAGCAAAGGTACAGGATCCTGTAGCTGTTAAGCATCACGGATGCATCTGTTTTTACCATCAGACAGTAGACATCTAGGAGAATCTAACATCAGTAAACTAAGGTAAAACTTCAGGGTGAGCAAGCAATATACATTAATTAGCTGACCAGCTGACATGAATTTAGCCAAATAGTACAGATTTAAGTCCATCTGTTAAGCTGCTTTATGATTGGTATGCATTGCTGTTTCACTAATGTATGCATCATTATTTTTTGTTAGTGAAAATAGTATTGATTTATATGAAACATAAATTATACATATGAAATTGGTGTGTTGCCCTCTCTGCTGTCTAGGTGTTCAGACTCTAAGGAGACACTTCTCACTCTAAACTCTTACCTCTTATACTTCTATTACTTCATCAAGCCATTATTGCATTATGGTATGTGTTGAAATTTGTGGTGTACATTGTCTGTGTACTAAAATTTGCAATGCATTATAGGTCTTTGATAGTGAGCTAAATTTAGTGATTAAGTCTACAGTTGAGATTTCAAACAAGGCTACCACTATCGCACTATTTCTGTAGTAGGGAGCAATTTTGAATACAACAGTGGACTTTTTATGTGGTTAAGCAGGTTCAAATAGAACAAAGTAAGGCTAAGTACAGCCTCAACATTGTGAGATTAGTTTAAGTTCGAGTTACAAATAAGATATATTTTATGACTTTGTACTAAGATGCTTTCGTAAGTATTATTTGTTGCTGCATCTGCAAATGGAAGTTAACACTGTGGTATTATGTACAGTGGAAGCCATATGTCAACAACGTCCAGAAACACTGCCAACTTCTCTGGACTTGAGCTCAGCTGAAATGGACTGATGTGTAGTGTAAATATGTATTGTGGTCTAAAGGGCCCGCCTTTAGATTATTTAAGGAAATAATAGATGTGTTCTCCAGGCCAAGGATGAAAAGAATCATCCAGATTTTTACCAGCATAAAGTTTTTGTTCTCTCTGTCTTTGTCAAACATGTTTTTATTTGCGTGAGTTTGCAGGTTACCGAGAAATGTGTTCTTTTCTAGCAACTGTTGGTAAAAATAAAGCTTTACTTAATAGTAAGCGACCTTAAATGACCTTAAATTGTAACCCAGAGGGGATACTGCAATTTACCGTTTGCAGTGTGCTAGTCCATAGAGCAGTGCTGCTTATGAGCATGATTAATAAATAGATGTGTGCTATGAGGCCTTGTGATTGATTGACTTCTAAAAGAGATTTTAAACAGCAATCTATATTTTTAACGCATATACATGTTAAAAAAAATCCCAATAGGTTGAATGGGTTGCTACAAAAAAACAGAGCACGGATAGGACAGTTCATTTAAAACGATTTATTTATTAAACATGTAATAACACATAATAATACATTGTGTACTGAACTTGTTTCATGTATTCACCCTCTTTCAGATCCGTTGGCTCCCACCAGCAGATGCTCAGGGCTGGAAGTCCAGGCAGTTCTGCTGAAAAATGTGTAAGTAATGAAAAAAAACACACACACACCATTCTCAAAAAAATACAAACGGATGTGTACATTCGAACACACACACTCCACCATATGCCAAAGGCCCTGTTAACACCTGGCATTAACATGTTTCCTAAGGGATCTGTACGTAAATGGACACAAGTTAAGTAAAAGTGTAAGCCGGTACAGTGTCTCTTGGAAACTCATGTGATCCCTACAAACAGTCCCAAAAATGAACTAATACAGTTCAGTACAGTTCATTTGTGACTCATTTTGCATTTCACTTGATATATGCATTTGGAAAACAAAGTGGCACCAGTCTATTTTGCGTTTTGCTTTACTTTTAAAGAACCACTGAGCTTACTGTGCATACCACAGCCACAGTCTTCCGGCATGTATATATATAGACCCTGATTTTTTCCTGTGATAAAATGGGTGATGTTAGGCATGCACACAATGCATTCTGAAGAAGTTGTGGTGTGAAAATTGAAAGTTGTGTGTTTGAAAGACGTTTGAGTCACTTTAAAATTTACTTACACTGTGAACATTTGAGGTCACACTGAGGTCATTTGCAACTGGTTCTCTTTCAGCTTCATTTTGACAGCACTGAATTTAGTTAATTTAAAAAGGTATATATGTGAAAACACCCTAAAACTGAAGAACACAGTTGTGTGTGTGTGTGTGTGTGTGTGTGTGTGTGTGTGTGTGTGTGTGTGTGTGTGTGGATGAAAGGTCATTGTTTGGCTGGGGTACTGTGCAGATTCCTGTCCTTAATTTGGAGCATTCAACATTTGAATGTAATACAGGGTAGAGGCCACTGCAGGCTATGAGTTAGCACCCAGATAACACACACACATGCGCATGCACAGACAGCAGTAGATCTGAACACACTCTTACCTGCTACTGCTAACACTACCCGACAGCTAGCTAACACGTAATGAGAGAGAAAAAGAGACACAAAAGGAGAGTGCTACACTGAAAATGCCTTGCCACTGTTAATAACTTCACTAATGATGGCTGGCAAAACTATTTATCACATTTAAAGGTTATCAACATTTACTGAATAGCAGACCCTACCAAATATTCATATGCAGAGTTTGAATATTGTGGCCAGCAGCATATTTCCAAATAAAATTATATCAGTAAATATTGTCGGTTCTTAGAATGTTCTGTTTGTCAAAATTGGGGACAGAATCAGTCAGGTCCTATTTTAAGTGCACTGAAACAAAGCCCTTATAGAAAAGTCTGTCCATTCAGTGGTCATCTTGGTCATCTGGGCAGTTATTTTCAGCTGTGAAAGACCAGACTCTTTTAATGTGGAGAGACCTACAAACCTTAAACTGAAAGCCACATTAACATTTTCAAAGGCAAAATTGAAATCACTGGTAAACTCTGATAAAAATAGCATTGCATAGTTTATAGCACTTGGTCCCCATAACAAAAACAAAAAAAATGTTGTCTTATCTGCGTGCATGTATCTCCATAGCAATGATGGGTGTTTCCCACATGCCACTTAACCAGCAAGCCAATGAGTTTAGGGCTGGGCTTTCTTCATAAAACAACACCTTGCTGAGTGTGAGAAGCTTTCGGACGTTCAGTACTCAGCGATGCCATAGCCGTCTGTGGCCGGGAGTCCAAGAGGTCGTAAATTTCCTTTTTTTTCTCTTGGTGGGTAAGATTTCCCCCTCTCTCGTCCCATCACTCGGCACAATGCGGTGATGAATTCAGTTAGCTAATATAACACAATTGGCAGTTAGCATTCTTCCTGAAACACGTTCAGCTGTCCAGTGATGTTGCATTAAGTCGTGCTTTACGTGTCCTCAAAGACATATATGCTAACCTTTGTCCTCCCAGCTTTTTTCTATTGTGTGATAGAGGGAGACTTAGCTAGCATGTGGAATTGGTGATCACCAAATTGGGGAGAAAAAAAGAACTGCCCACTCCTGTAAATATCTGAAACCTAATAAAACATCTTCATTTTTGCTTATAAAGTGTAAATGTTCAGTGTAACTTCAGATGTCATTGTAGGATGAAAAGTTACCATCATGTGTTTACAGAAACATGGCTTAAGGAGATGTAGTACTGTGTTGTTGACTCACACACACACTCTCTCTAAATCACACACCCCCTTCCACACACTCACAAACCCGCACACACAAGCCACTATCCCTTGGGTCGATGTGGATAAGGAGACAGGAAGGGACTTGTTCTTAGACCCTGTAGGGATAAGATGGGTGGATATTCACCTACCTAAACACACACACACACACACACACACACACACACACACACACACACACAGACCTACCGTATCTAAAGCCCTGCACATTCTTAACTATGTGCACATAGTCCTGTAATACAGCGCTGCCTGTCCAGAGTGGCTTGGCCTCTCTTATCAGATAAATACACTAATTTCTTTGGCTAATCTGGCTAATCGTCAAACACACCCACACACTTCCCCTTAGTCGTTCTTTTGGTTGGTATGATTGCTGCTTTCTTAGAATCATTACACTTGCATTTCAGTGCATGATGCTGACGGCTCATGTGACCATAAATGCACATCATTCAGTAGTTAGTTCTGACCTTGCAGTCTTGGTTGAAAAGTTTTTTTTTTTTTGTATCAGATAACGGTATACATTTTTTTTTATCGTGCCTGTGTCATTCTGCTGAACACCAACTGCTTAGTAACAGCAATGATCAGTTTAATTCCAGCCTATGGAACTCCAAAAACAGAAGAAAATTGACCATGTTAAAAGTATATTTGAGAGTATTTTGGGGCTTCTTTATTTGACTTTTTTTGTGTTGCTTTTGTACATATTCTAAAAAGAAGAGTAAACTACAAATGAAAACAGAAAGTAGTGATTTGTAAATCTGTCTGGACATGGATTCAAACAAAACCAGTACAAACACAAGATAATTAATGTTTTGTCTTATCAACTTCATTGTTTTTGGTAAATATACAAAAACAGTGAAGTTGAAACTGATGGCTGCAATACATTCCAAAACAGTTGGGACAGAGATAGTTTAAGCTTAGAAACATTGTTAAGCGTTCAAAAATGCAATCATGCGTGAGTATAAAAGCAGCATCCATGTAAGGCCTGGTCTTTTATGAGCAAGGATGGGTCAAGGCCTGCCACTTTTCCAAAAATGCATCAGCAAAAAATGTAACACTTTATGAATAATTTTTTTTCAGCTGGGGACTGAAAGGATTTTAGTTATATCACCCTCCACAGTGCATAATAATATCAATAGACAGGAGAAATCTCTGTGCGTAAAGGACAAGGCTGAAATCACAACTGAATGCCCCTGACTTTTGACCCTTCAGACAGCAGTTAATTAAAAACCAGCATGTTTCTGTGATTGTTATCACCACATGGGCTTGTGAATATTTTGATAAAACATTGTTAGTAAACACTTCATTGCTGCATCCAGAAAGACACATTAAGACTGTTGTATGCACAGTCAAAGTCATATGCCAACAATGTCCAGAAACGCCGCCGACTTTTCAGAGCTCGAGCTCCACTGTGTGTCTGTGTCTTCATTTGTCATGGTATGTGGGGCATTACGGGGTAACTTTCAGATCTGCGAAAGCACAATTAACACTCAACACATTCTTGACTAATATATCACTGTTATTGGTTGAAAGCCTTGTATTTCCACTTTGTTTTTCAGTTTTTGGCCTAAATTGAAAATACATATTGCCGTTTACATTGTTTGTCAATTTCATGATTATGAGACCAAATGGCCAGAAATTGCTTGGAAAAAACTCTGGTTCCATTGACTTACATGAAAAGTAACCATTTTGGAGATACAAGGATTTTTTCTGACAACAGCGATATGCTTTTATGTTTTTTGAATTTTTCATTCTTGCTTATTTCAACATGACAACACCACTACCCCAACTTTCTTGAATTAGGTTAAAACAATGTATAGAAATATCCAAAAAGCATTTTCTAGTTCGGATCACACCTTCGGTGTGTGATTTTAGTATACAAGGAGATTGTAAGGAGACAGGAGAGAACTCTGAGAACTTATGCTGGGGTTCTGGGTGGTTTCTGCTTTCAACTAGAAGGCCTGACCCCATTTTAATGGATGTAGGCAGGACTGACAGAATTTTGGAACAACTTTATCACAGGAAACAGAAAGAAGAGTTGTGAAATGTATAGAACATTAGGCCTGGAAGGCACCATGCAACCTGCCAGCCATCGGATGCTGCCAGGCCATTGGTGAGCGTCTGTTGTTGACCATCACTCCTTGTTAGTGCAATGTACACGATACCATTGGTTCTAGCCAGTCTAGCCAGTTTTTGCCCAATTGAGTGTGTTGAATCGGTGTTAGCAGTTGGCACTGAGAGAAGGCATATAAGATGAGACATGAAAGCTAGGAAGAAAGATGACAGTGCAAAAAACAGCACTTTCAGGAGGACAGACAAAGAGAACTCAATATAGAAATCAGTCAGATCCATATAGAAAACTGGTTAAGGTGTTATGACAGCTTTGAGTATCTATAGCAAGATCACCCCAGATATATTATCCTTAAAAACAGCATCTTGTAACGCAATTCCTTTTTCACCTCCCCTTTTGTGTCTTTAACTTGCTAACTCAAAGATATATTCTCCCACATGCCACAGAACATTAATGTGTTCGTACACTGATGTGCCCTGCACTCCACAAGTTATGGTTAAATATCATGCATATAGAGCGCTGTTACACCTTTGCCCTTTTCACTGAGGCTTTATGTGGACACCTGCTTTTTCTGTCCGCCACAACTGCAGTACATCTTACTCAGTGATGGCAAGTAACTCCTTAGACTGAGCAGCTTTAGCAGGTCTTTATTTTTATTTAGGGGTCTTTTCACAAAAATAAACAGACAAGAATGCTTTGGTTTTCATCAAATTTAATATACTTGCCAGTCTTGATGAACAGCCTGCAATGACTAGTTATTTCACATCATTGGACACTACATTGTAAAAAATAAGCCAACTTAAAATGTACTTATTTCACTTGTTTGAAATAAACTTGTTTGAACTTGTTGAGTTACAAAAACAATGTAGGTTGATTTGTGAGGGTGACTTGGGAAACAGGCTTGGATCCCATGAATCCCAGTTTGCAGCTACAGTACATTCAGCATTATTAGTGATAAAGTTTGTACTGTTTTAGATTGGCTGCTGAGACATTTGCTGTAGTTTCTCCCTTTTGTTGTTTTCCTGTTTACCTTGTCTTAACATGACCGTGTCTGAGCCTGACCTTTTCAACGATTAGTATCATGCTCTTGTACGTAATTACTTTTATAAATAGCCAGATGGACCCTTTTTTGTTTATGTTCAGAATACCGAATTGCAAATGCCATTTCAGAGCCAGCAGGGGAATGCCGTTCACAATGTTATGGAAAAATCTGAGCTCTATGTGGCTGTCCAGCTACTTAACTCAAAATCTAAACAAAACAGAAGTTCACTGTAGTTGTGATTTTCATGTAGATAGATCACATTCATGTTACAGCACAGTGTTACAGCACAGTCCTAAATGGGAAAGCAACAGCGGTGGCTAGAGAAGACATATTTTCAGGGAGCACCAGGAAATGTCGCTGGGGGAGACAGCTTGTCGCCATGTCGATGGGATAAACAAGCTGAAACTGGATATTTCTCTGGGGACGGATGGGAGGGGCCATCTAAATGTGAGTGATTTTCACACTGACCTGAGAAGCTGAGGGTTGGACAATGCTGACAAGTAGTGATAAAATTCAGTATGATAAAATTTTCCATGTACATCACAATACCAGCTAAAATGTAAGTTTATATTAACAAAGTTTAAAAAACAATGCTTCCTGAAAGTATGCCAAAGGGAACATTACAGAGTATTATAATATTGTAAATGTTGCCGGAAGAAAAAAACACCAGAAAATTCAAGTTTATTGTGATTGTCATCATGCATATTAATTGAGCAAGGATAGGGCTGCCCACTGCTCACAATGCTCACTGCCCCTAGTGTGTGTGTTCACTAGTGTGCATGTATGTGGGTGTTTCACTGCACGGATGGGTTAAATGCAGAGGTCAGTTTTCACAGTGTGCAAACACAGTGACAAATGGTTCAAATTCTAATTCTAAATTCTAAACTGCAAAAAAAAAAAAACAAGTAATACGAATAAAGCATAAACCATGAAGTATAACTGAGAAAAAAGCACAATACATAAAACTAGTCAAAGGCTAACAGCTACTGAAAATTCTAAAATGTCACCTACATATTGTTTTATTAACTTTTAGTATTTTTAGTATTTAGTATTTGTATTTTGAACTGTTGCTTCAAAACTGTCCAAACTGCCCATCAAATGGCATATATAGTGGTTAAAATCTTATGTATAATTTAATCATTGAGTTGTAAACAAAATCTGGTTTGGTGTGAAATGCACCGTTCTATAGAAACTTACTGATTCAGAAATGTTCGCAGTGGTGGTGATAGGAGCCAGACGTCCTCTAAAAGCTCCCTCACAGAAAGTTATTACATGAAATGGTTATAGATAGATCGTTTTAGTTATGAATACATAACTGATGAATTACATTTCTCACTATTTTACTATCAACATTACATTGGATAGTAAATAAAATTACTATGTCTGCGTTGTATCATGACCCCTGGTTCCTTTCACCACCACTGCAAAGACATCAAAGTCTCTGCAATGAAGCATTTCAAATCAACCCACTCTAAATTACTTTGTTTACAGAGGTGGTATTCCCCTTCAATTAACATTCGTTATCGACCAATGTTACTAAAACGTAAAATCAGTATAGTCATATAACATCAGTACCAGCATAAACAATAGATCACCTCAAACAGTGGAGCTGCTTTTGGGTGCATTTAAAAAGAGCAGTTTCTACTCGTAGGGAGACATCAGGGTGTGTAGAGATGAGAAAAGGCTAGTGTTACTAACAACGGGTGCCAGCCAGCAGCAACGGGCCTAATAAGGATTATGAACCAGCTGGCAGAAGATTTAGACTACTGTTAAAAAAAAAAAAAAAAAGACTGGCTAGGCACAGGCAAAAGTGTAGCAAGGGGCTTAATGTTGAATGGAGCTGACTCAGTCTTGAACTATGGAGGTCGACATGACTCACTGAGATTTGTTTTGTTCAGTGTTCTTCATACACAAAGAACTTATTTGTAAAAAAGACAGTACTGTTTAATATTAACTGCGTGTTCTTCATAGGAAAGTACTCCTATGTACTTTCCTAGTACTTTGTAAATGCAGCCCATGTGGTGCCATCTGTAATAAACGTAAAAGCCAGATGGAGTCGTATTGCATTGCAATGCACCCTTAATCAACTGGACCCTCTTACTCTCAGCTATAAACGTGACTCTAGAGTGTTTCAGCAGAGGCCTCAACCACATCACAGATTATTGAGGATTTCGGTCTGTTCGTGGGACTAATTTGACTCTCATTGTTATGGCATCACTCTGTATGCCTCAGCTTGGGCAGTCAATAATAATAATAATACTGGCTGTAAATGACTTGTTCAACCCTTTGAGTGCTAAGCTTGTTGTTACATTACTAATCCTTAAACGTTACAGGTGTATTTACCGTTGAGAATGTTGTAATTTATTATTGTTATAAACTTTACTTATAAAGCACCTTACATACATCAATTATAGCTTAAGGTGTTTCACAGAAATTAAACATAATAAAATTATGTTTTTATTAAAAATATTATGAATAAAATAAGATTGAAAGGTAAAATAATGACAATTCAATATGTTAAATCAGTAATAGACAAAGAAGAGCAAAGCAAAAAATATAAATCGGCACCTGAAGTTTTACATAGAACTGTCCACTTGATTGCATGTAAAGGTAGTTCATACACTATAATCCGACAAGTGCATGTATGTGTGAGAGCATGTGTGAACTCTGCTGTGGGGTTATTGGCCAATGACCTGAGAAACCAAGCAGTATTGAACCCCAGCATCCCCCTTCATCCGAGGTGGGGGGAGTTAGATGTGTGTGTGTGTGTGTGTGTGTGTGTGTGTGTGTGTGTGTGTGTGTGTGTGTGTTGGCAGAGGGTTGTCATCCTCAGCTGAGGTCCTCTAATAAGGATGTGTTGTTTCTCTCTATCTTTCCATCTCCCCCAACCCCCCACACTTCTGATCTAAAGGCAGCTGCTCCCAGTGTGTGTGATTGTGTGTTTTCTGTTATTTTCAGGACAACAATGTAGGGAGTCACCAATATGGATATGGATTGATGCCAGTATCCAGTATTTTTCATGTACACATCTATCGTTGATAATATGTAAAAAGTTAGTTATCAGGCTGACAAAATTTAGAGTTAGTGAAACTGTCAGTATTAAGTTAATAGAGCAAAAGAATTTGTTGACTTATTACTGTTTACTGCTGTAACTTACTAGTGTTTAATATGAATTATTATAATAATACCTTTTTCTTCATTATTCTTTTTTTTTCTTTTAAAATTACATGAAAGGAGTCTTACACGGTATTGTAAACCAGATATCCAAAATGCAAATTTCCTATTTGTTTAATAGTCAAAACAGCTCTTTCACAAAAGTCTAAAGTTCCCAGTAAATGTTGTTGAATACTCTTAATGTTGCTAAAAGTCATAATCAGTTTTGTTGTATAAATAATACACATTGAACATTTTTACCCCATGTCCTGACATGACATAACATATGGGTCTGTGTGTCAGTCCAGTCTAAAGCCACTGGTCTTTTCTCTGGATTAACTATATTAGTGTTGCCTTTAATATTGAGGAGCAAGACAGGTCATGATCATCCAGGTGTTAAATCCCAGCCTTTGGGTGGTGGTAAATTTGTTCTCTGTGTTTGCTGCTCCCGTAATCTATACAGATTTTTGTTTGCGTTATCAGAAGTTGAATGCACTACGGAGAAATGTCTGTAAAAGCTGCAAAACTAACCTGAATTTTTCTTATGCAAGGGCAAGAAATGCATGTTTGAATTTTATTTATTTATTTATTAATAGTTTTTCTTGATCACAAACACATTTGATGAAGCTGGGGTTGAATCTTAATGGGGTTGAAATTTAATTTAAGACCAATGTGAACAACATAGCACACATTTGTTAACTCAGCAATCAGTCATCAGTTGTTGATGTAAGCACTGATAAAAGAGTTGAGTTTGTGAAACATCCAGATAATCGATTCTAGTGTCAGTGTTTCAGTGGCTCCTGAATGGATAAAAGTGTGGAGAGAAACTAATATATTCCATTTGAAATTTCTTTGGGTGTATTTTTAGAAAGCAGATTCCCAAGGCAGTAACATTTACCTGAGAAATCTAAACTAAAGCTGTAGGTCCAGCAGGCCTGTGCAGATAGAAGAGGAGTATGTTTATGTGCTGAGTGACTCTGATGCTCGAAACAGAGTTGACAGGAATGTGGAGGGTGATAGGGGAGGAGGCGAGTTTTGCTCAGTGGAGTTGGTCAGAACAGGTTGCATCCCAGTGCTCAGTGAACCGTACTGAAGAGGTTTTTCATGGAAATTGTCGATGAAGACTTCTGACAGACAAGCAGCTTCACACAGGGAGACGTTATCGGCCACTGACTGCGTATATCAATAAAAATCAGTCTTCATCATATTGAATACACAAACTCTCATCGTACAGGTCTTATGTGAATATGTAATGCAGAAAGTAGGTTAGGATATGGAGCAGCATAATTGTAAAATATATTTACACAAAAATGGATTTCAAAAAAGATCTGTGACTGCTTGCATGAAACTTTCGTATTTATCTTAAATGCTTAAGGGATACATTTAAAGCTGTCAATTTAACTTTCAATTTGTAACTGTCAAAAACGGATGTGCTGAAATTTAGTGTCTAAAATTCTAAGTTTCACTTTCCACGTTCAACATTTGCCTGAAGATTTGTATGCAGCTCACAAAAAAAAGTAAAAGGAAAAACCAAAGGCTGAAATCCACTTAAGATGTTTTATGAAAGTGAGCACAGGCCTGGAACTCTATTTTAGCAAATTTCCCACCTGCTCACCCTGATTCCTCTGCTCACCTGCTCTGTTTCATTATTTATACTCATACTATTACTAAAACATAACTAAGGCAAGCCAGCTCATTCCTAATGATTTCCTAACTGCCTTCTACTACACACGTAATCAGGCTCAAAAGGGATGAGAGTGGTTCTGTTGGATTCACAAGTTGGCTTGAGGAAAATCTTGTGAATCTGTGAAACCATGTTGACTTGAAGATGAAGAGCTTGATTCGCACTGTGGCATCACATAAATTAATAAAGTGACCCTCATGGTCACTTCTAATCTGAAATTTAACATTCTGATGAGTAACACAGATGGACTCCCCAAATAGGATTCAGTCCTGTTTCTGTCTGCACAACTGCGTAGACCTCCTGCTCTGAGTCAGTGTGAGAACAACCCAAGCCAGACCCTGGAGAAGAACATGATTTCAAACAGGAAATACCCTCCTCCATGGGAACTAGCCAGCCAATAACACAGAGCAGAGGGGATTCTGTTTTCATCTGGAAGCTGTAATCTCTATACAGAGCTGGCCGGGGGTTGTGAGATCTATTTGTTTTGAAGCAGTTGTTGGTTGTTCTGATACCCTTAAGACCTTAAGTTTGGTCTGAAGTATTATCAGTAGTGAAGTGTGGTCAGTGTGCAGCTGAATGACAAAATCAGCACTGTTTTATGTGTTTTAACAATTGATGATTTTAGGTTATCTCTTTTATGCAAGGCATGGTTTACATCAGCAGATTCTTCTGGTGAACGGCAGCCTCAAAGTGATCAATACATAAGTTTTTTGGGGTATTACCTACACTGAATAAAGTACTAAATGAATACATTAAAAGTTTGTCTGTCTTCTCATTTATAGGTTCCTTATGTGTGATGGTGGCCACGGATGGCCTTGATCGAGCTGCCCCTTCATTTCACCCCTTACTTTCTGTCTTTCTCTCTGTCTTTACCTTCCTTTCTTTCTCTTCCTCTCCTTCCAGCAGTCCAAAATCAGGGGCCTCCAGACTAACTTTCTTCAGTCATGGACCACAGGTAAGGACCTTGCTTTTTTTTTTTGGAAAATTCTCCTTTTTTAATTTCACGTTTGACACAGAGAAGTAAACAAGTAGCTTAGCCTGCTTCTGAACAATTGTTTTATGTTGATTACACACCTGTAACACCTTAAAACATCTTTCAAACCATCACATTTTAACTTGACATCAATATACTCTATATTTTCATTGTTTTAAATTGTTTTAAAAAGTAAGCTGTGCACTGATTTGAAAGAGGGAGGGAGAAAAAGAGAGAGATGATCTGTACAGTATAATTTGTGATGTGGGAAATCTCTCTCTTCCTTCTCAGGTTAACACCACGCCCCCACCGGGCTACAGGGCAAATCAAGACCACCTCTGCCTCCATCACACAATCCCCCCTCCGCTCCGCTCTTTTTTCTACTGTTACACCACTAACACTTTAATAGAAGGAGTACACACAAAGGTAGCATTAAAAAATTGCTGCATTTGTGCTGCCAGTGGTGTCACTTATATGTTTCTGCTACACGATGTGTGCATGATAAGACTGTATAAAAAAACTATGAATTTTCCGCTCATTATTCTGTTATTAATCTTAATGAGTAGCTACTATGACTTATTCTAATAATCAGTAACCACTATTAAACAAAAATCAAAGTTCTGCAGTTCTGAGAGTGAGACATTGAGCTCCACCAACAAATGTATTCTTTCATAGCAACTGTTGAAACGTTGGACAAGCGTTACAGAGCACAGGTCAAAATCCCACTCAGCCTAATGAGAAACTGTAGCACTGTAGCAAAACTGTTGTGAAAACACCTTTATTTAGTGTGTTTTTAATTTCAATGGTTATTTATATTGCATCTGTGGGAAAGGTCCCACTGTCAGGTTAGATCAGATGTAGTTGTTTTGAATTTAGCTAACATTGCCAAGCAATTTCCAAGCTACCTAGTAATTTCCGCACTCAATTAACTACAAGCTTGGTACGCTAACATTTTAATCTCAGAACTCAACATTATGTAGAAGCTCTAGACAAACATTTTAGCCCTTCAGTATGAATAACTACAAACTTATTTAAATAATTATTTTAACAAAAAAAGACTTATGTTTTCTTATTCGGTTGAATGTTTGTTTCGATAATGTTCTGTACAGATAGCAACAGTTGCTATGAAAGAAAGTGTAGGCTCACATTTGTACTGCTTGTACAAATCTTCAGTTTTTCACCACAAACTCTGTGACTTCATAACTGAATGTGCAGTTATGACAAAGCCATGCAGGTGACATGTTGAACTCCTTGTATTGAAATGTTATGGTTGTGTATTAATCATATTATCTCTACCATTATTATTATTATTGTTATTATTGTCGTTGTTGTTATTTACATTGATTATACCTAAAAAGAAATTCTGATCAAGTTGATGCATGACTCGCCGAAATGGTGACGCTGTACATTTTTAGATATTTTGAAGAAAAACTACGAAGTATTTTTGTAATCAAGTGAATGTTTTCAGTGGTGTGTGTTTGATTGCTGATGCTGTCCGTTACGTGTGCGAGGATTTCAAATTGATGACTCTGAATGTGTTCTCTCTTTTCTTTCTGAATGTGTTCTATCTTGCCCCGTTGTCCTTTGCATGCTTGCTTCATACATGTGCTCTTTTGTAGCACCTGTTTCTAGGTTGACCAGGTTTTACAGCACTGGTAAAAAAATACCATTCAACCTAATGAGAAACTGTAGAACAGACTCAGTTTATATCACAGTATCTACATTTAGAGTGAGTTATTCATTCAACCTAATGAGAAACTGTAGAACAGACTCAGTTTATATCACAGTATCTACATTTAGAGTGAGTTATTCATTCAACCTAATGAGAAACTGTAGAACAGACTCAGTTTATATCACAGTATCTACATTTAGAGTGAGTTATTCATTCAACCTAATGAGAAACTGTAGAACAGACTCAGTTTATATCACAGTATCTACATTTAGAGTGAGTTATTCATTCAACCTAATGAGAAACTGTAGAACAGACTCAGTTTATATCACAATACCTACATTTAGAGTGAGTTATTCATTCAGCCTAATGAGAAACTGTAGAACAGACTCAGTTTATATCACAGTATCTACATTTAGAGTGAGTTATTCATTCAACCTAATGAGAAACTGTAGAACAGACTCAGTTTATATCACAGTATCTACATTTAGAGTGAGTTATTCATTCAACCTAATGAGAAACTGTAGAACAGACTCAGTTTATATCACAGTATCTACATTTAGAGTGAGTTATTCATTCAACCTAATGAGAAACTGTAGAACAGACTCAGTTTATATCACAGTATCTACATTTAGAGTGAGTTATTCATTCAACCTAATGAGAAACTGTAGAACAGACTCAGTTTATATCACAGTATCTACATTTAGAGTGAGTTATTCATTCAACCTAATGAGAAACTGTAGAACAGACTCAGTTTATATCACAGTATCTACATTTAGAGTGAGTTATTCATTCAACCTAATGAGAAACTGTAGAACAGACTCAGTTTATATCACAATACCTACATTTAGAGTGAGTTATTCATTCAGCCTAATGAGAAACTGTAGAACAGACTCAGTTTATATCACAGTATCTACATTTAGAGTGAGTTATTCATTCAACCTAATGAGAAACTGTAGAACAGACTCAGTTTATATCACAGTACCTACATTTAGAGTGAGTTATTCATTCAACCTAATGAGAAACTGTAGAACAGACTCAGTTTATATCACAGTACCTACATTTAGAGTGAGTTATTCATTCAACCTAATGAGAAACTGTAGAACAGACTCAGTTTATATCACAGTATCTACATTTAGAGTGAGTTATTCATTCAACCTAATGAGAAACTGTAGAACAGACTCAGTTTATATCACAGTATCTACATTTAGAGTGAGTTATTCATTCAACCTAATGAGAAACTGTAGAACAAACTCAGTTTATATCACAGTATCTACATTTAGAGTGAGTTATTCATTCAACCTAATGAGAAACTGTAGAACAGACTCAGTTTATATCACAGTATCTACATTTAGAGTGAGTTATTCATTCAACCTAATGAGAAACTGTAGAACAGACTCAGTTTATATCACAGTATCTACATTTAGAGTGAGTTATTCATTCAGCCTAATGAGAAACTGTAGAACAGACTCAGTTTATATCACAGTATCTACATTTAGAGTGAGTTATTCATTCAACCTAATGAGAAACTGTAGAACAGACTCAGTTTATATCACAGTATCTACATTTAGAGTGAGTTATTCATTCAACCTAATGAGAAACTGTAGAACAGACTCAGTTTATATCACAGTATCTACATTTAGAGTGAGTTATTCATTCAACCTAATGAGAAACTGTAGAACAGACTCAGTTTATATCACAGTATCTACATTTAGAGTGAGTTATTCATTCAACCTAATGAGAAACTGTAGAACAGACTCAGTTTATATCACAGTACCTACATTTAGAGTGAGTTATTCATTCAACCTAATGAGAAACTGTAGAACAGACACACTTTCAGGACAGATATAGTGTCTTGGGCGTATTTCTGCATTTATTCAGTGCAATGTTACCAAATTTCTTTATAGTTTCAGTTATCATAGTCTAACATAGCCTGGTAGCATGATATTTTAAACTAGAAGCTCAACATTTTGTAGCATTTCAGTGTGAATTATTTGAATATTTTAAACTGTGCTATAGTTTCTCATTAGGTTAAATAGTGTTTTTGCTAAAGTTCAGTAAAACCTGTTCAACCTCGCAACAGTTGCTACAAATAGAATGCATCTGAGCAGGACAGAGGATGGATAGGTGACCTCTGTTCTCTCTCCCATCGCATTTTCAGTTTGAGGATGTCAGAGCAACAAAAGCATTGAGAAAGAATCATGTAGCACAGCAGAGAATCATAGTTCAATCTATTGACTTTTTTCAGATATTAATTGCATGGTACAGATTTTAGCTGGTTCTGATAATCAGACCTCTTTGTTACTGGCCTTATGATGCCGTGCAGTGATAGAATAGTATTGTATGTCATAAAGAGTGATATTTTATTCTTTGGGTCATATTGCTTTGTTTTCCCAATTTATTCCAGCTGTTTTCCCTGTCAGAAAGACTTCCAAGTGGAACTCGGTGGCTACACTGTGTTTTAGTTATTTTTGCATTTTAGGCATTTATTTTGTGACTGCTATCTACTGTAACAGCACCATAAAATATTAGTTCTTTAACCCATGGAAGTTAAATTAGCGCTGCCCGTTAGTAAAACACAATTACATAACTACATATTTAATTCATGTTAATGTCTTTGAACTTCTGAGAGTTTTGAGACCTTGGACATCAAAAAAACAAATCAGTCATCACCCAAATTAATCATCTCACTTAAATCCCAGACAATCACACTGAAGCTCTTAAACTGGACATATTCTAAGAAGGAGCAGTTCATTGTAAAGACTGTTATGCTTAGAACAGTTAGCAGTTGTATACAACCAGATGAACAATGAACAGTCCATTGAGAAGCCTGAAGACCAGATCAGATGTTTAATTACATAGTTAGTCACACTGAGCATGTTTTAGGGATTTGGGGATTTTTTAGGGATTTTGGAGACCTCTCTTGTGGAAGAATGCTTTGTTCTAAATGGATGAATCTGATGATTATGAGCACGTTAGCATGTTAAGAGTGTTCAAAGAGAACTCGGTCAAGACTTGGTGAAGTATGTAAGTAAATGAGCTACCATCGTCATATCTTCATCAGAGTAATGTTCATTTTACATTAAGATCTAAATGTCGAACCATACCATATTTTTAAGCCTGTGCATGCGAGATGTTAATATGTAAAAATGTAGAACATGGTACAAAGAACTCCTGATCCGACGCCTCTGACTTTTAAATGTTTATTTCAGGCTTTAGAGGGTGACTTGCAGTAGAGCATGCACACCATATTGTATTCTCAGTAATGCCACTTTTCTATTCTAACAAAACAGTCTTACAAAGTGCACTATTTACAAACTTATTTGCATTGTTAAATACACTTAAATTTAGAGCCTGTATTGACAGGTCAGAGTCTGCAAGATGTGTTTTCTTTCTGCAACAGAAGGTACAATAACTTTCCATCAAAATCAAATGATAATAAATCTCTTCTACTTGAGTGAGATATAATTCATATAAAATTACAGCACAATTCTGTTCTCACATGTGACTTATAAGGGTTAAAGCTGAGTATTGGCGTTTAGTAGAGGCAGGTAATATGAATGCTATTTGTGTAGACGTACACTATATGGATGATTTGACACCGCTGGCTCTCTGATTTGCTAGCATGCCGTCCTTTTTTCTTATTATAGAAAATTCATTTTTCATACCTGTGAGTTTTTTTTTTCAAAGGGTGAAGGGTGTCATATATTTTCGGATCTGAGAAAGAGACAAAAGGAGAAAAAAATCCAGTCCAGTGTTTGTAAAGTCTAAAAATATCTTCATATGCCTCTCTCCCTCTTCTGATGCTATTGTGGTCGTTGGGTTGAGACGAGAAACGAAAATACTTCAAAACCCGTCCGGTCTTCAGAGCGCGTGAGCTGGAGATGAACGCAATACTGAAGCCATTTGTTTTTCGTGCATGCTTGTGGCATGAATCCGTTTTCATTTGTTCATTTTCTTCAGTGTACATGGTTAATATGTAATATCAACCTCTGATCTTCCTTAAGAGTTTTTTGAGTGTGTTTTTGCCAGAAGATACTGTATCAAATATCTTTGTGGAAAAAAAATAATAAAAAATGATTTTTATATAAACAAACACTAGTGATACGTATCAGCAGCGTAATATTCTGATCATCAGTTTGTTCTTCTGTCTGCTCAGTATTTTAATCCCGTCTTTTTCAGAAAGCTCCTTTACTGTCATTCTTCTTTCACTCTTTGAGGCACTGGATGTGTTTTTTTTGAAGGTGTGATAATGCATCCATCTTTCACACCTTTCTCTTTCACACCTCTCTCTCTGTCCTGTTGCCCCCTCTGCTCCCTCGTGTCTTTCTCTCTCTCTTGAGCTTTTTCTTTTCTCCTCATCATCCTCCCTCTCTTTCTTCTGTTTTTCTTCTCTTGCTACTTTGCTCTCCTTTCTTTCTCTCTCTTCTTCCGCTATCTTGTCCCACTCACTTCTCACCATGTCTCTTTCTACATTCTTTAGCTTCTTTTTCACTTTCTTCTTTCTCTTTCTCTCTTTAGCTTTCCTCTTTTCCAGTTTCGTTTTTCTTCTTCCTGTTTCCCCTCCCTGTCTCCCCTATTTGTTCCTCACTCCCTCTACACTCTTTCTGTTATTTTTCTCTCACTCCTTCTCTGTTTCCTCCTCTTCTTTTACCACTCTCTCCCAGTCCCTTTCTCTCTCTCTCTCTCTCTCTCTCTCTGTCTCTTCCCCTTCTGTTCACCCCATGTATCATTTTATACCTTCTCTCTCTTTCTCTCTCCTTGCTCTTTCTCCCCCCCCCTCTCTCTCCCCTTGCTCTCGCCTTTCTTTCTCTCCTTTCTCTCTCTCTCTCTCCTAGCTGCCCTCTTCTTGCCCTTTTGCAGTAATAGTCTCTCTCTCTCTCTCTCTCTCTCTCTCTCTCTCTCTCTCTCTCTCTCTCTCTCTCTCTCTCCCTCATGGGGGGTTTGGGGGGGGGGGGTGAGGGAGAATCGAGAAGTAGCAATTTCCTCACACATACACACTCCAGAGAGTCTAAGACATCGTTTTCTTTCTGTTGAAGTCACACGTCCTGGTCATGTGACACCCACTGGAGCTGGCCACCAGCATGCCGCAAAGCATTGTGGGATACATTGAAGTAGCATGAACTTTTGTCACGCTGATAATGCAGACGTGTTTCTGATAAGAGCTTTTAAGAGGTCTTGTTGTGTATGACTCTTTAGTGTGTGTGTGTGTGTGTGTGTGTGTGTGTGTGTGTGTTTGTGTGTGCATTAGGAGTGTAAAAATGCATCTGTGCTTTCATTTAAATGTCGATAATCAACTGCATTAATTATGGAAGATTAGAATGAATGAAAATTGACTAATTTTAATAAAGTGTGTGCTAAGTTTTTTGGGCCAAAATGAAACTCACTTGTCTATATTTGCTAGTAAATCTTAATCATTATGACTGCATAGATTTATCTGTTGTTATTATAAGAGAAGTAAAGGAGCTTGTCTTTTTTACATTTTTTTTGCTATGACAGAACATAACAGAAAAATTGTCCAGTCGGGTTTGTTTTCTCTGGGGTGTCTGTAGACATGTAGTCTTCAGGAACTGGACTGAAGGACTTACATGTTAGGTTAACCACCAACATGATAAAGAAGTGATGAGTGTAACCAATTCTGTGAGAAACACAGCACTTCTGGAAGCTGTAGATACAGTATGTCACTGTGTTTGAATACCAGCTGTAGTCTAACTAGGTATCAGTCTAACTAGGTATCAGTCAGTTGTTAGAAATGGAAAACAGTGGTGGCAGCTCTATGTCAGGACTATGGAACCTGTAAACCTGATGCATACAAGCTCAACAATATGCTAGTGTCTGTTACAATCTTCATATAAAACATGTAATGTCTTTTACAAATGTGAAACATCTAAAATGTTAATGTGGATCGCTGTTAGCTTAGTGTTCCCATATAGACGCTCAGCTCTGTTTCAACACTAGCACACATTAGCATTATCGTAGTGGTGTTTTTTTGCCTTGTAGTCACAGGTCACCCCTGATGTAAATGATGAACTGTGGTGATGGCAGATTATTACCAAAAATATTCTAATCAAATGGAGTCAAATCTAGGTGGTCTTTGGGATTACATAATGTGCTGAATCGTTTCAGTTAGTAATGTATAAATAATCCTAACTGAGTTGTGAGATCAGAGAGTTACACTTGTGTTCATGTATTTGTGAATGAGTGCAAAGGCATGTGTGTAATCATGTAGAATCACTCTGTCCTGTACTTTTTAGGTTATTTTTCTCAGTGTGAGAATAAATAGTCTCACTTTGTTCCTGATCTCTCAGGAGAATATTACAGCACTGCTCAAGAATGTCGGTGTTTGAGAAAAAGTAAAATTAGATTAGAAATCTGTGAGCGGCTGTGTGTTAAGAGTTACCTCACCGCTGAAATATTACCCTCTCTAGCTGTGATTTACTCCATGGGGAGGCTGTGTTTTCTCTGTCTTTTAATAGAACCATTTGCAACCAGGAGAGTATTAAGCATTGTGCTCGCCTGGTATCGTTAATATGACATATTTTGTTGAATTTTTACAAAGGTTAATGGGCCTGATGCCAAGTGTTTAGAGAAATGATCCAACCCCAGACATAGGCCTAGGAGCCTAACTGTAACGACCAAGTTTTTCTTTTCTTTCAAATTCCACAATTTCCTTTAAAACCTTTTGCTCAAAGAATGGGTCATCATCATATGTGCTGTCTCCAAATTGTAAACAAAAGACTACTATAAGGTACATGCTGTTTTAATCAGAAGGTTACACCAAATATTCATAACACTTTTTTCGTAAATCCACTGTAGATGATTTGCAGATGCTCAGCTTGTCTTAACTAACATCCAAAAAAATATCTATTAAATGCAACCAATTTTTCTAAATTGTGTAATTCAGTTGTTGAGATATGAAGTCACTCGGAGTGGCTTGATGTGAAATTGTCACAATGTCTACATTATGAATGTAGTCATTTTATTTACTATACAAAACCGCCAGTGAACGTCTTCTGAGTTTTTATATGTAATGTTGATGATGGTAAAATGTGGTAAATATGGAAAAAATACATTTTTCTTTGTGGGCACCCTACATTTTAGGCCAAAAGCTTCTCTTAAAACATGCACCATGCAAAGTAATTCTAACAATTTAATGTAATAACTTTCTGTAAGGGAGCTTTTAGAGGTGGACGTCTGGTTCCTATCACAACCACTGTGAACAATTCTTACTCAGTGAATTGCTCTAGAATGGAGCATATTCCACCAAACCACTCTGGGTGACTTTGTTTACATCTTAATGATGTGCAGAAAAGAAAATCCCATAGAATTCCCATTTATGTTAAATATGAGATTCTATTAAATCTAACCCTAATCCGTAACTTATCCTTAGCTTCAACCCTAAAACAAATCTTTCCCTAAACTTATCTTTAACCCAAAACCTAATCCTAACCTTAACCTTAACTTCAGCCCTAAACCTAAGCCTAAACTTAACCTTGACTTTAACCCAGATCCTAATCCTGATCTTAACCTTGACTTCAACCTTAAACCTAATCTTAACCTTAACCATGACTTTAACCCAAAACCTAATCCTAACCTTAACCTTAACTTCAGACCTAAGCCTAACCTTAACCTTGACTTTAACCCAAATACTAATCCTGATCTTAACCTTGACTTCAACCTTAAACCTAATCTTAACCTTAACCATGACTCTCCTCCTCCCCCACACACCTGCAGCTGCAGTTGGGCTCATTAAGACTGATACATATCCTCAGTTGTTTCCACTGTGTGTTTGCCTCTGTGGTTGATTCCCGAGTTCTGAGCCTTTTTATTTAGTTGCTGCTTTCTTTGTTATGTCCAGTTATGGATCTGCATTTTTTCCTGCCCGTCTGTGTGTTGACACCTGCCTGCTACAGCAATGAGTATCGGATTTCTCTTTAAAGTCACTTCACACTTGCAACCTGCGTCAGCCCAGACGTTACAAACTTCAACCTAAAATCTAATCCTAATCTTAACCTGAACTTCAACCGGAAACCTAATTCCATACTATACTGTCCTATAAACTGTAACCAGAACACTGTTGCTAATCAACGGAGTTTGACCAGGTGGCATGTTAATTAAGACGCCTGTTAATAATTTGCAGGGGCAATCAAAAGTGTGAGCGTATTAACATACTGTATTCATGGAAAATGATGATATTACCATGCCAATGTGTGTTGTATCAAATTGCAACCATGAGCCATTAGCAGCTCCTCCCTTCCTGCTTTGCTTTGATTCTTACCCAGTAATCAAATGAATCAAACTACGCATGCATGCTGGAGTGAGAGTGAGTTCACTTCAACACTAAGTGACTATCCTACGTGCTGTATAGTCGTATCCAAAGGTTTCGGCAGCCCTGGTCAAATTCCAGGTATTGTTGTTTTTCTAAGTGAAAATAAGTGAACACATCCTTTACAGAGAATGTTTGAAAATAATGGTTGAAAATAAGTTATAAAAAGTTATAGCACATTTTATATTTGATTTTTTTTCCCACTGTGTTATATTGGCTAGTAAAAAAATGAGGTGTTAACGTATTTTCACTTAGAAAATCAAAGAAACGTGTAATTTTACCGGACCGTGTGACTGTCCACTCAAAAGCCTGGGACGTTTCATGAATTGAAAAGTCTTTTAAACAGTTAGGAATCAGATTCTTTCCCTCATATTAATTCATTCTCTGAATTAAAACCTTATCCAAATGAATCGACTCTCTTCATTCTGAGGCCTGAATGTGAAAGTTATATTTTGACTCCGTACTCAGTAACGAATCCTCTGCAGGACACATGACAAATCAGCTCAAGTAATGTAAAGAAACACGGTTCTATTTTGACTCTACATGTTGAGTGAATTCATTTATTTCACTCTTGATTCATCTGAATTGTTTCTGTACTGGGATCAGGAATAGATAATGTGATCTTGTAAAGTCTTGTTATTGAGCACCCTCTTCTGGTGTAGAGTGGTATATTTATGTGTTTAATTTTGAATATAGAGCCAAGATATAACAATATATTTGTTCCAATTTGATAATCACTTGATGTACTGAAGCAGTGAAAACTCTAAACTCTGACTTTAGAGGGAAAGAATACTCACCATACAAAAGATACTTGTGTAACTGTTGTGCCTTGTGATTTTGCTTGGTTTGTGTGTTTTTGGACTCATTCAAGATTCCATCCCGTAACTTCACCCTTTCCGCTACCGGACCCTGCTGCTGATCCGTTCCATGATTGAGTCGTGGCTGAGTTAACAGGAGACTTCCTCATTGTATTGCTGTGATTCTGTGATTTAGCCTGTCCCTAAAAACTGTATATATCTTGTATATAATTGTAAATAGTCCATGTGAAACGGCTGTAGGCAGTGGCCGCCGTTTTGTTTGGAAACGGGTTTTGTCTATGTGTATGGTCAGTCAGGGAGGTAGGTTAGAATACTGTCTTTTTCTTTTTGTTTGTATGTAGGGAAGGTAGATCGGGTTATAAAGTTAGTGTGGGTTGGTTTGTTGTTTTGGCCTGGGCCATTTCTGAGATTGTTGCTGGTGTGTCAATCTACTGTTTGTATTTGTATTAGTCACATAATACAGTCTTGAATTTAATAGTTGCATTTGGTGTTTCGTCTCTTCACTCATATCACCACATCTCACTCTATTCATATTGTTACCGCATATTGTTTTTTTTTGTTCTGCCTGGTGGTTTTCTCTTTTGGGGGTGGTGTGATGGCTAAGTTTGATCTTTCAGAGTTTGTTGTTAACCCTACTTGGGTACAATGTCATGCATGCCGTAAGACGGCTGATTTTTTTCTTTCCCCCTTCTACTGTTGTTCCCTTGTTCCATTCCTAAATGAGAGATAAAAACTGTGTTAGAGACTCACCTTGTCAGATTGGGCATTCTACCTGTGAGGGAAAGGTCCCTGGGTGTTGCTTTAGGCCATACTGCAGGTGCAGAAGCGGCAGAGCTTGCAGATGGCTTGGAGTGCCGGCTGCGCATGGATCCCAGTGGTGCCCTTTCTCCTGGGTTAGATCCTTACATGGCTGTTTGGCTGAGGGAGCTGGAGCTGGAGATTAAAATTCAGGAGCATGAAGCAGAGGCTCTCCACCTGAAAGCGGTACAAGTTAGCGCCGAGAGGGACCTTGAATTGAGGACGCCGAGTTTGGCGGGTGACAAGCTGGCCCCTCTCCCTGGGGGTGCTGCCTCTCTCTTGGCTCCGTCACCCTCTACCACTGTCCCTCAAGCAGCTGCTGCTCCACCAGTGCCCAAGCCCCACTCTCTCGCATACTCAACAGCTGTAAGTAGCACTGGTCAATTTGATGTCAGTCGACAAGTTAGTCTTGTCCCAACCTTTTAGAGAGCATGAGCTGGATGCTTACTTTCCCATATTTGAGTGTGTTGCTACTGCTCTTTGTTGGCCTAAGGATCTGTGGTCACTGTTACTGCAGTGCAAATTAGTTGGGAAAGCTCAGGAAGTTGTTCTTCTCCCTTGGTGGAGAAGAGCTTGGATTATGATGTAGTGAAAGCCACAATTCTGAGGTCCTATGAACTGGTGCCCGAAGCCTACAGGCAAAACTTTAGATCCTTGACGAAAACTCACAGCCAGACCTTTGTTGAGTTTGCCAGGGAGAAGACTGTTTTGTTTGAGAAGTAGTGTGTGGCTAGTAAAGACACTACGTTTGAAGAGCTCAGAGCTCATGCTACCAGAAGACTCCCAGAGAAGATCGTGGTGTATCTTAATGAGCAAAAAGTGTGCAGACTGACCGTAGCTGCTACATTAGCTGATTAATTTGTTTTTACACACAAGACTGTTTGTTTTTGTTTCATCTTCGCACCATGGTGTCATTTCTAGCCGCACCCCAGTAACAAGAACCCCTGGTAACGCTGCTAGTTCCTCAGATCTGTTCTGAGGTAGAGCCTGTATTTAAACCTTTCGCGTTCAGTGGAGTTGTTTCCTTGTCTGAGACCAGTGATGTTAAGCAGTCTATTCAAATATTATGTGATACTGGAGCAGCTCACTTGTTTATTTTGGATAATGTGCTGCTTTCTAGTGAGACCTACTATGGTAGTGACATCTTGGTGCAGGGAAATGAACTTGGCATACTCTGGGTTCCCTTGCACACTGTGTTTTTGAGAATGGACAACTTTGCTGGGAATGTGAAGGTTGCTGTTTGCTCTAAACTACCGGTTGCTGGTGTTTTGTTTATTTTGGGAAATGACCTAGCTGGCAGAGAAGTCTTTATGCTTATTGAAGTAGTAAATGAACCTGTACAGATCCTTGCCCCCCCTTGTAAAGAGAAAACAGCTTCTCTGTTTCCTGCTTGTGTTCTGACTCGTTCTGCCCAAGCATGTAAATTTGCTGATACTGTCGATTTAGCAGACACCTTTTTGTGCAATGAGGACTCTGGGCTTTACACTGATGCTTCTGTTCCACTAATTGACTGCAAACGAACAGCTTCCAGGCCTATTCCTGTAACAGATAAAGAACTACCTGATCTGGCTGCTAAGTCTGCTTTAATTACTGCTCAGCAAGCTGATCCACCACTTGAGCATTGTTTTAGTTTAGTCACAGAGAAAAATGACATGTCTGAAAAGCCAACTGGTTACTTTATTGAAAGTGGGGTGTTGATGAGGTCATGGTCTCCTGCAAGTTCAATTGGGCAATGTGATGAGGTGCAAGAGATAGTGGTTCCCGCTTCTTATAGAGCACTAGTCTTGTGCTTGGCCCATGACCATCCCCTGTCTGATCATCTAGGTATCAGAAAAACAGTACAACGCATCACTTCTTTTGGCCTTCCATCAAGTCTGATGTCATTCGTTATCGTTGGTCCTGTCATACCTGTCAGATTGTTGGACAGCCAACCCAGTCTATTCTCCCTGCGCCTCTGTGCCCCATACTTGCAGTGGTAGGTTGAAAGTTAATTGATATGTGTGGGCCCCTTGCCTAAAACTCGATCTGGTGATTGCTACCTTCTTACTCTTATGTGTGCTGCCACAAGATTTCCTGAAGCCATTCCTTTGAGTTCCCTTAAATCAAAATCAATAATCAAGGCTTTGATTAAGTTCTGCACTACATTTGGTCTGCCTAAATACATACAGTCGGATCAAGGATCGAACTTCATGTCTAAGCTTTTTTCTCAGGTAGTCGGTGAACTCTAATACCATCCTTAGTCACAAGGCACACTTGAGCTTTTTCATCAAACATTTAAAAACATGTTGAGAACCTACTGCTTTGAGACTGGGATGAGGGAGTGCCTCTACTTTTGTTTGCTATTCGTGACACTGTGCAAGAATCGACTGGTTTTAGTCCCAATTCATAAATTTTTGGTCACTGGGTCCATGGCCCTCTTAGGATGCTTTATGAACAGACTTGACAATTAGCAAAACAGAATCTGTGTTCCTCTCAGGTGACAATGAAACACCGCTATGATCATAAAGCCAGTAATCGCACACTTAATGTTGGTGATCATATCCTTGCTCTCCTACCTGTTACTGGCTCTGCCTTACAGATGCGCTTTTGCAGTCCTTATGAAATAACTGAAGCTATCAAGCACTTAATTACGTTCTTGCAACTCCTGACCATCGTCGTAAGTTTCACACGACCCATGTGAACATGTTAAAGGCCTATGTGGCTTGTTCTACTGATGAAAGTGTAACTACCCCTAGTCCTCCCCTGCCTCCTTCCCACTTGTCTGTTCCACTAGCAGCAGCTTCAGTTAGTGAATATGCCCCTTGTACTTGCCTTTCTAACTCTCACGCGTTACAATGTATCACAGGGAAGCTTCAGCACAATATTGATGTCAACGGACATCCACCAATTAGGTAGCACCCATACTGTGTTAGCCCACATAAACGTTCTTTCTTACAGCAAGAAACTGAGTACTTACTGGAAAACAGATATGCAGTTCCCAGTAACAGCCCATGGTGTTCCCCTTGCCTTCTTGTCCCGAAACCTGACACAACGTACAGGTTTTGCACAGATTACAGAAAAGTAAACGCCATTATAGTCCCAGATTCTTTTCCTCTACCATGAATGGAAGATTGTGTTGATCGTGTTGGCTCTGCCAAGTTTGTGACCAAACTAGACCTACTGAAAGGCTCTTGGCAGGTTCGCCTAACCTCTCTGGTGCCTCTGACATCTCTGCATTTGCTACCCCAGATACATTCCTGCAGTATACCGTAATGACTTTCAGTTTAGGAAATGCCACAGCTACTTTCCAACGCCTCATGACTATTTTTCTAGGAGACGTGCCAAATTGTGATGCCCATCTTGATGACATCATTGTTTATTCGGACACCTGGGAACACCATATGCAGCTGCTGGAAACAAAAAGTATTTACTAGATTATGAGATGCCTCCCTTGTGCTAAACCTAGAAAAGTGTGGTCACCTAACTTGGCAAAGTTGTTGGTGATGGCATGGTGCGACCCTTAGATGATAAAGTACAAGCTGCAAACACAACGTGAGCTTAAATGTTAAATGTTCGTTGCTTTTGCAAGAATTTTTCTGACTTTGTTTTGCCATTCACCAATCTCCTCTGTAAAAAAACATCCTTTTGTTGGGTCCCTTGCGCGCCAGTCTGTGTTTGAGTCTGTGAAAGCTTTAAGTAGCTCCCCTGTTCTAGCCACACCTGACTATAATAGGCCATTTAAATTGGAAGTAGATGCCAGTGGTACCAGGGCTGGTGCAGTCCTCCTACAAGAGGACACCCTTAGTATTGACAATCCCCTTTGCTACTTTTCAAGGAAGTTTGTTAAGCATCAGTTATTCTACAGTACTACTGAGAAGGAAGTCCTTGCGCTCCTCCCTGCACTGCAACACTTTGAGGTTTACCTTGATAGTGGTTCGGCTCCTCTTACAGTTTTCACAGATCATAACCTAGTATTTCTCCATCGCATGTCTAACACCAATAAACGTCTGATGCTCTGGTCCCTAATACTCCAAGGTTTTAATCTCACTATCGTTCGCAAGAAGGGGACTAATAATATTGTTGCTGACACTCTTTCTAGATGCTGAGGTTTTGTTTTGTTGTGTGAATGGGCTCACACTTATGGGGGGTTTATGCCTTGTGTTTTTGGTTGGTTTGTGTGTTTTTGTACTCATTCCAGATTCCCTTTCCGCTACCGGACCTTGCTGCTGATCCATTCCATGGGTTCGTTTGTTGTTTTGGACCGGGCCATTTCTTGTTGCTGGTGTGTCAATCAACTGTTTGTATTTGTATTAGCCACATAATACAGTCTTGAATTTAATAGTTGCATTTGGTGTTTCGTCTCTTCACTCATATCACCACATCTCACTCTATTCATATTGTTACGGCCTGACCTAGACCGGGTTGTACCAGTAACAGACAATACCAGGATAAAGTAAAAATATCTATACATTTATTTGCAAGGCAACAGTTAATGAAAACAAATGACAGTTTTATGTACAATCTGCTCCAAAAACTGCACGATCCTTCTTGTTCATGAAAAAGCCACCTACAGTCTCCGATTTCTGTACTGTCCACTTCCTTTATGCCTTCTTGAAAATCCTTTTGGCATCAACACCTTCATAGTTGTAGCTCTGTGTAGAGAAAACACCAAAGACCATGAAGCTTGAAAAATTCTGAAAGGTGACCGAGTCATCTTTGCATTGTGATCTGAGAGTTTTAAAGTTTGGAGCACAGAAATGTGAAATTAAACTTCTATAAAATTTCAATTGTTGGCTTTACAGTTTGCCTCTGTCATAATGGAAGATATTAACAATAATATAGATCCATTACACTAAGTTATGTAGAACAAAGATCGCTGGTACTTGACAACTATAAAAATAACTGTTAAAATAGATGATATCGATGCATTTGAGACATTTTTGATAAACTAGTGATGCTGTTCTGTTGCTTAGTCCAGTTTTAGAAGCAAAGGCCAAGCTTTAAACAGTTGCTACCTTAGTCCACTAGGTGGGTGCTGAATCGACAGGGAGGGTGAGGTCTGGCCATTCCTTATTTTCAGTTAGCATATGTAGCTAGTGTTAGCTATTTTCACTTAACAGAGTTAGCTAGTGTTTGGTAATTTCAGTTAGCATATGTAGCTAGTGTTAGCTGTTCACTTACCAGCTATTGTTAGCTTTTTTCAGTTAGCAGAATTAGCTAGAGTTAGCTGTTTTCACATAGTGTAGTTAGCTATTGTTAGCTGTGTTAGCTCCTTTTGAAGTTATGATTCTGGAGAGGGGCGGTCTTGCTACAAAAGTGGCAATCTAACAATTGGAGATGATGATTGAGTGAATAGAGTTGAAAAAAATGGAATTATGATAAACTTTCAACACTTTTAGTGTTTAGCTCGGTATTTTCATAACGGCCATCGTAGCAGAGGCTGTGAAAAGGCAGAAGAGGACATAGGAGGAAATAAGAAGTGAGCAGGAGACCTGACGAGTAAATCTGACGAGTAAGACTTTTACTCATTGGTGAGAGTAAAGGGGATAAAAGGATGCAAGACAGTCTAACAGCTAATGGGAAAACGGCAATCCAACAGCAGAGTGTTCATCCCTGTCAGTATTATTTATGAAAGATTGCAGCGTAGGCTTCAACCTTGACGTTGTACTCCCGTCTCATGGCGTTTAGTAGTTTTCTCTGGATGCCAAAACTCATCTAACCACAGAAGCTGAATCTCGTTTCAGGCTAGCATGCAAAAAAAAAATTCACCTCATGCCAAAAAATTCAATCAGTCTTTTTCAGTCTCACACCAAATAAGCCTAGAAAGTTTGCACAACTAATAAAATCCTGTAATATTACTCTACCTTCTAAGTCGACATGGTTCTTTTTCTTCTGATAAAGTCTTTGTTGGTGTTGTGCAGAATTCCGTCTCACTGGCACAATCCGACTCTCCTTCGCTTGCACGCACGTCACCAGTCACACAGACACTACAGATCTTATTTACACAAACATAAAATTTGCGAATAATCTGTAGTGTCCGTGTGCCTGGTGATATGCGTATATGCGAAGGAGAGTCGGATTCTGTATCCTTCAGCCCACATATTTGTATTTATGACAGTGTTGTAAGAATGAAATGCACTGCAACAGTAGGAAGAGCCCAAGAGCAAAAAAATACCTTGCTTGCACAAATTTTCACAAGTTTTAATCTAAACATAGTGTGCCTGAATCCAGATGCTGTAACACGAAAGAATATCCGGGTGCCATGTGAAATAGACCAACATAGATTGGCAGTGTATCTACCCCTCTTCTCTTTCTCGTTTCAGTTGTGATACCCGGTGCAATTTTAGATTTGTCTGTCCTAAAGATTTTGAATGTGTGATAAACTCCCAGATCAGCTGGTGAGAAACTTTGTTTTGCAGACTTTATTTATTTGGCAGAGTCACATAGCAGGCATCTACCACATTCATTTCACTGATCCCTTTTTTGGAATTTAAGATTAAAACTTTGGAAAATTTGGAAATTGTTTTTATATTTGTTTATATATAGGAGGTGAGACTCGTCAGTGGTAGACTGTGTAACGTGTGCAGTTAGGTCAATAAATTGTCCGATTGCAGCAACTCTGAGATTTTAAACTCTTACTTAATCTAAGTGACACTGCTTTGTTTGGAGCCTTACAATACAAGACAAAGGAAATTATTTGAAGTGTTGGGTATATAGTATCCGCCTTACTTCAACAACTTTAAAAAGGGCTGAGACATTGCTAACAGATGCGTCACGCAAGTTATCTAATTACTTAGCCAAAACAGATCATGTATACACACTGGACAAATTATAAAGCTGATGTCATTGTTAGAAAGTTATGCATTTTAGCAATCCACTGTGATGATTTGCATACATGTACTGTATGTTATCAAATTCTGATTTCTTCACAGCTGTTAACGGTCAGTTGAGCGTCTCTATTGTAAAACCATATATTAATCATTCTATCCTTTTTTTGGATTATCAATTGTTGTGTTTATTTTGTGCAACCTTTACAATAAAAAGCCAAAGTATGCTTTATTTATGTTTCAGTGACCCACATATTTTAAATACAGAGCAGCAAACTGTGCCGTACCATGCTTCTATGATTTTTTACAAAAATATCACATGTACTCTTTTTCCTGGCAAGTGCATATTTAAGCGTTTATTAAATTAATTCTCAAGTGTTTCCATTTCAGCCTCTTACCTGTACCAGCTCTCCTCCCACTAGCGCTCTGGTGGTGGTCAGGATTTTGCCGTTGTCCTTCCTGGTGAAGGTACCCTTCAGTACATCTCCCTCCATCACCCACGCTCCCTGAGACACACAAACATTAGACAGGTCAACTTTGGCGTAAAGACCATATCAGTACTGTATGAATGCCATGTGCATATTACACGCCTATGCACGTCACGTCACATGCACGTTACTCATTGTGTTAGTATGCATTTGTAGTACAGATAGCAAAGCTAGAAAACTCTACAAAAGTTGATAAAAATGCTAATCTTTATGATCATAATAATTAGAATTAGAATTAAATCATTCAATTGAGTTGTTGACATCATACATTTACAGCCCTGTAATTATGTTATTATATAACTCGATCTCGATCGACCACTCAATCTTGTATCTCTAATTTTGTCTTTTTCTTTTTTTGAAACAATGTAAAAATACCAGCTGCCCCTAAAACCATGTTAAAATTGGACCAATAGAAATACAAATAATCCAGAATGACTTAAAGGTTATGAAAAGCAGGATTTTTTTCTCACTTTTTAAAAATAAGTCTTTGATGTGTGATTAAACGTTGCTAAAAGTTCCATAACATACTGTTCACTCTTCAGTGCCTACACTTAATTTATGAAAACTAAACTGCAAAAACATTGAATTCACTGCTTCTGTGATGTCACAAAAACCATCACATTTATATATCACCTATTCAGCCTACAGTAGTTTAGCCCCACCCACTCACACTGAATAAAAAACGGTGTTTTAGCCCACACTGCCTTTTTGAATGACACACAGCCAATCAGAACAGAGCTTATTTACTTACATCAGCCGTAAAAGCACAGCAGCACAGTAACAAAACAGCCTGTTTAATTGTATAGGAACAAAGAGACGTTGTATAGTTGTGTAAAAATGAATTGTGACTGTTTTTGGTAAAATAAAATAATTAAAATTAAAATAAAATCTTGTTATATTAACTTGGTGTTAATAGCGAAGCAGTTTTTTTTGTACTGTTACTTTTGTAGAGATGCAAGATTTTTGTTCCAACAGAAAGTTTTTAAATGGTGATGATTATTGGTTATTGATTACTTACAGTCAATTCAGTGCCGTCAGCGAGAGAATAATCGAACTGCACTCCAAGAGTAAACTCAATGTCTTTAGACCTGAACGTGCTTGACTCCTTAATGGTGAATTTGTCCCCGTTCTGCTCGATAATTAGCTTCAGGTTATCGTGCTCTGCCAACTTCCTCTTCATTAGGTTAATACCTGCAAACACACAGAATATATATTCCTAGATCCTGGAACATCCTGTAGTAAATACTCAAATAAGTTCATCTGGAGTTCAGATCACAATACTTACAGCACAATAGGCCCAAAGCCAAAGATCATTATTATTGCCTCGCTCATGTGCAGCTTTCCAATCACAACACAGAACACACCAATTTTTCCATCATCAGATCCATGGCAGCAAACCAAACGAGGCGTATGTTTATGTAACTCTTATTGATATGAAATGATAATGTGATCTTGCTTCTTTAATCCTGTAGTACATAAGTTCTCTTCAGTCATCCATTCAGAGTGTTTGCCTTTGTCACCTTTACCTGATTAAAATCTACCTTCAGAGTAGTTGGTGAGTGCGCATGTCCACGCTTCGTCAGTACTGGATCAGTGTGTCGCTGTTGTTGGAAGAAAACCTTTTTGGAAATGGCTGTTACCCTTTTCATTGTATCTGATATATGCGATTTCATGATGAATCGAATAAAAAAATTTGACTGGTTTCTTTGACTTACATTAAAATTAAAGTAGTTTTTTTTGCTTCTCCTGTAAAGTTGCCGTTTGTAAATACGAGGTTTTCTTCCAACAAAAGCAATGTGGAATTGGAGCTTTCTGTGAGCTTGTGAGGGTTTCACCATATAAAAAGCTCCATGCTGCCTTTATTGTTGAATACACTGTAATAGTTTCTGAGGCTTCAGAACACAATTCCTGTCACTATGGAGCTGCTTATTGTGGAAAAGACAACTGAAGTGTGAAATATATTCACATTCGTAAGATTAGATTACGAGACTCTTTCACCTCTGCATTTAACCCATCCATTAAGTGAAACACCACACACACACAGTGAGCACACAATTATAGGGTTTACTTCTTTGACCACTAGTATGGCCACACTTACCCATCTGCTCCATGAACTTGTCATAGTTGTCGTTGCGATCAATCTTCCACGTGCCGTTGAAGGCCATGTTAGCTGTCTTGGAGCGAGGGACAAAGTGAACGATGCAGAGAAAGAGGAGTGCTGAAGGTGAATCTCCCGTTCCTTCTCTCCTTCCTTTTAAAGCGAAGGAGAACCTTTATCTCCCCGTTATCCGGCTGATGATGTGGTCACTTTAGGCTCAGGTCACATTCAGTCTGGAGTGGAGACCATAAAGATAAAACAGTGCCAGAGGACTCAATTATAACATTGCCCAATGCACTGGAGAGAGAAATCAAGTATTGATAGTGGCATAAGGGTTCGATTATTCAACCAATCAAAGGTGAACAGATCTACGTAGGCCCGACAGCCGTTATGCAGTAAAGGATGTCATGAGCGTAATTCACTGATGTCAGTTTTGAGCGAATTTAATCCAGAACCTTTACAGAACTATTGTGCTTCATATAAACACAGATGAAATTCATTCAGACCTCTCAACACAGAGATACGTTCTCATCCCTGGACCTTTATCATGACCATTTCCGAGCTGTGGAATGATTTGAATTGATTCTCTTTGTTCTTATATAAGTAAAGTCAAATGTGCTCATGTGTCTATTCATGTTATTCAGTTAAATGTATCAATTGAAACACGTATATTCAGACATACTTTCAGTATAGGTTTAAACACACACTGCCTACAGCTGTCACTGTTATATTAATACTCAGCAGATAAATAGAAAGTGTGCACTACCATATGCAGAAGTGTATTCTCTATGATCCATTTATCAAGAACTGTTAACTTCATTGTTCTTAGAAAATCAACAAAAGAAGGGGTAAAGTGAAAGGTCACTCTGTTATCAAATGATCTGATCTCAGCTTTGATAAGTTAATTCCATTATGGCCGGAGATTTGGGATAGAACTTTCACCCATAATGCGTCATGATCTTACATGACCCTTAGACATTGAGTGCATGTGATTACAGACGGACGTTTTTTAGGAATGACTGCTAAACTCACTGTTGTGCAGCAGGCAGTCAAAGGTCAAGTTAAAACTCCAGTCAGAAATCGCTGCGTATGACAATCGACAGAGATGTGGAAATTGTAATAGCCTCCTTCTACTAAAACATGCAACATACGCATGGTTGTGGTTTACAGCCTTGCAGAGCTTTTTCCGGACTCCCTGAAATATTTGGTAACCTGAAGTTAAGCAATAAACCACAAAGTGTGAAAAAAAAACTGTTGTTTTTTAACAGTGAGCTATGGCTGAAGCATTTTTTGGCAAGGTGGTGACCTTGGCCCATCTGTGTTCATAAAGGACTAGGCCTTTTATACTCCAACATGATTACATCATCTCTTTTAATACATTTTTAATCCATTTAAAAAATGTTGAGACTGCCCCCTACATTTTTTCAATGTATTGCAGGCCTCAATTTCAGAATTGGCATATTTTTAAAAGTGCGATAAGATAAAAGTAAGATAAAAAAAATGATAAATATCCTATATATTTAATTTGAATACAGATCAAAGTGGATTACAAATCCCTGCTTTCTGTTTGTATTTGGCATAGTCTTAACTTTTGTCTTCTCACAGTGGAAGGATGGACAAACACCTTTTTCAACAAACAGCTTGATTTTCCGGGACAGTTATCATGTCCAGGTATTACATGGTTGTTAGGAGTACCATTTTTTCTGTAGCTCTTAATCATTTTTTGACCTCAGAACTTTTCTTTTGACTTTGTTCTTTCCCATGCAAATGGATTATCTTCTGTCTAATCTCCTCATATCGCCTGAAAATATCAATAACATTTACGTAATGGTCATTTTGACTGGAAATGACATAAATGAAGGGTGTAGTTTCTGACTTTTGCATAGTAGAATGTAAGAAGAATGAGTCAAGTTTCAGTAAAGTTATGAATAGGTAGCTTAGAAAGACACAGGTTTGGTTCCTGGCCTTTACTGCACTCCAGCCATCACATGCATTAGAACAAATAAATGTTTACTGCCTAGATAAGTAATTTTATATATCATTTGCATATTAAATGAACTGTAACTTTTACACAGTGCTGTATACACAGTGAATCCTCTGCACAGCTGTACATGCTGTAGTGAATTCATCATGGCTGTACAGGTGTTGTATATTCACAGTGTAAATTCAGGGCTCTGTGCATGTATTTGTCAACATTAGTGGCCTTTTACGCAACACCAGTATCATAAACCTGCCTGTTATCGTATTCAGATCTGCACTGGACTGTGAGATGAAAGAACCCCACCACTTACCTGCTATCAGTATGATGACTTTATCACCCCAATTACCTCAGGTGGAGAGAGTGAACTCGTAAAGGATAGGTTATACTTCCCTCTTTACCATCACTTCACTGTTTTAATTTCACATATTACAATCCACTCTGAATGACTGAAGCACTTCAGCATGTGTATACATATGTTGATTCTAATAATATTTAATTGCCGACTGAAATTGTTATATCCCCCAGTATTTTAAATCATCTATGGAATCTACTTTACTACATTAATAAAGCTTTGTGTGTGGCTGCCATCTGCAGGCAAACCAGCAGGGAATGAAAAACTGCAATGCTGAGAGCTGCCTAGCACTTCAAAAATGTCTGCATAACTAAATGCTTAAGATGTAAACTAACTCATTCAGGTTGGTTTGGTGTGAAATGTTCTGTTCTAGAGAAACTTAGAGTCAGAACTGTGCACAGTGGTGGTGATAGGAACCAGACGTCCACCTCTACAAGCTCCCAAACAGAAAGTTATCACCTGAAATGATTATCAATGCACTGCCTGATGTCTGAGAGACTCTTTCATGACCATTTTGAGAAGAGGTTTTACTAACCCTGATTTTTTAACCCATTAATGCTGGAGAGCTACATGCAGTGTGTTGTACAGAAAAATAGTCCTAAAAAAAGCTCACCTTTTCAGATTTTCCACTGTTCTACTATCAGCATTACATTACAGGCACCACCACTGTTCAGAAGTCTGTGACGTCAAACCAGAAAGACTTTGTTTACATCTCTTTGTTTATATCTCTTAACTATGCTGACATTTTGAAAAGTAGCACAATAACATTTACTTAATCCTGGGTGCAATAATACATGATGTTGTCGCTGTCAGGTAAAAACCTTGCATCTCCACGTTTGTTTTTTTACTTATGCATAACTTATGTTAAAATTTCACGCTGAATAGAAATGGTGAAGAAATACTTGCAAAAAAATCTTGTTTCCATAACTTTCACTACAAGTTAGGAATATTTTGTCCTTCACGTGTGAAGTTACTATTTTGGTGAGATGAGTTTTTTGTCTATGCAGTAAACCAGCTTAGTAAAGCTTCTGAAAAAATCATTGGTCAATCGGCGGCCCTGTTGTCCGGATGTAATTTGAGTTATTTGATCCATTCTCAACACAGCAGTGACACTAACATGGTAGTGTGTGCGGTGCTGGTACGAGCGTATCAGACACAGTGTGTTGCCGGGTTTTTTCCACACATCAGTGTCACTGCTAGCCAGGAGTGGCTCTTCAGTCAGCCACCAGAGGGCCCTGTTCCCTAAATACTGATATGCTGTCATGGTTACTCCTCGCCTGATTCCAACCTGTGTTCTTTACTCTCCTTTTAGAAAAGCTGTCCCGCGTACTTTGCAAAGTCTTTGTCTGGTTTATCTTTTCCTCTGTGTTACATTTTGATTCTTCAGCTTTCTTGAAGATTTATTCTGTTTTCTGATGTCGAGCTTTACATATTTTTGCCATTAAAGTAATGGTTTCTTGCAAATTCACTGTTGAGCTGTCAAGACATGTTATGTCCGAGGTTTGCTTGTTTAGTTTCAGCTCTGGAGCTACAAGACTAATGTAGCTAACAAGTAATAGAGGCGTATACTCCACTGATTAGCTTGGAGTTAAATTTACCACTGTGGAGTTAATGATGTGGAGTTGTTCATTCTTCTCTTATAGGCTTGATTTTGTAGTTTTCTGATGGCACACCGTTACCTATGAACATGGACTAAAATAGAGACGCTATTCGGGCATTAAGATGACTGCTACTGAGTCATTAGAGACTATGTTACAGTGATTTTTTCACTGTTAAGGGGTGTTTTAAAAAAAGCTTTAAAAATACTCACTAATAACTTACTAGTAATAATTGCAACAAATAATTTTTTCTGCCAATGTAGCTCATTGACATTAGGCTGTGGTTGCCAAAGATTGTTCAATGAATAGCACAATGTGTTTTAATAACTTAATACTGAGTTGAGTTAATGTGTGCAGTCATTTGTGTGTATGTGGAGTATTTCATAGCGGCTTTAATAACAACTCAGCCAGTCAGATTTTAGAACGGTAACTATCCATTTTAGAAATATGTTTTTTTAGCTATGCAGCATATTTTTGTCCATCAGTGTAGCCAACAGTGTGTCATAGAATTTGAAGAAGCAGACTTTGGACACCGCACATGTCTTGGCTGACATACATTTGAGATAAGGGAAAAATTGTGGAAATGAGGCCCTTAGCGATGATCTGTCAGTGTTCCCGGCAATCAGACAGATATTTCTCCACATTCATCCTGAAGACCATAAAAGCAACTTTGGTGAGACTTCCTATGTATCCTGTATAATTGTTCATAAGTAGTTATATAAACATGCATAACACATTGTAAAACAAGAATATATCATGTATTTTATTTAGTCCGATTTCACAGCGCGTTATAATGTTTATTCAGAAGAACACTGTACACATTAATGTTGTAATGCACTATAACACATGTTGTATACTTTACATATTGCAAGCTATAATGTATCATAGCGTACCAGTTGAAATAGCCTCAAACTGGGATTAAGTATTTATAACTTATTAGTTGTTTCTTGCAGATCCAGGGTCACCAGTGTTGTCGCTGATGAGTGGCAAGATAATAGATTTTCATTCAGCTCATGATGACAATGATCACACTGTTTCCCACAAAAAATGTGTAAACAGCCACAAGAGCCTGCATATTATGACATTTCAGTGTAGGGTGACACAGTAACTAAGCTAGAATACACAAAGTGACAAGTCGTCTTTCTTGTTTGTGAATCGTTAGATGTGATCATCTCACTTCACTTAAAGCCAGTAAAGAGTATTTATAACGCTCTATAAGGTATTTATGTATTACAGTGAAAATTAACTTGCATTCAAAAGGCTTAAAGAAATCACACTTCACTTAAAGCCTGGAATTATTTGGTACAATTCTCTGTTATGTTTATTATACTCATTCTTGGCCAAGGTCAATTTGATAAATCAAAGCAGTATGTTATAATGTGTGCCTAAAGTTGTAAAAGTCAAATATTTGTGGTTTGTAATGTGTTAATTGTACATGCAACTATACAGAATATAGTAATTATACAGGCCTATGGCAGTCATTATAAGGTATTATGTGAATCTTGTAATGCATTATAAATGCATTTACAATGGACCATAGAAGGTGTTACTGTAACTTTTTTCATCATAAGTGTTTTTGATTACTGAGTCACAGAATTCACTCATATGTCATGTATAGAATGGCTACAAAACAGAGCAAGAAACAGGTGCAGGAACAAGGGGAAACCGTGACAAACTATTATTTTAACATCCTTCTTGGTGGCTGTAGCAACAATTAGAAATAGATAAACGACTCTCAGTAAGTTAAGTGATACTTTTTTAATCCCACAAAGGGGGAAATTCCACCTCCGCATTTAACCCATCCGTGAAGTGAAACACCACGTACACACTAGTGAACACACACACTAGGGGGCGGTGAGCACACTTGCCCGGAGCGGTGGGCAGCCCTATCCACGGCGCCCGGGGAGCAATTGGGGGTTAGGTGTCTTGCTCAAGGACACCTCAGTCATGGACTGTCAGCGCTGGGGATCGAACTGGCAACCTTCCGGTCACAGGGCCAGATCCCTAACCTCCAGCCCACGACTGCCCCTGATATGTAAGAGTAAAATACGACCTCCACAGGGAGAGGCTAATTTAAACATTGTTTAAACTAAGACCCCCAAAGTAAAAGAATGCCAGATCTCCTCATATACACTCAAAACAACTCATTTGTTGCAATTTTTATGCATGGATTAATCAAAAATGTACTGTAGATTTCATGTGAATTAGATATATTTCACTTTTATCATGCTGATATTGCTGCTCCACTTTGTGGTCAAAAAGAAATATACAATGTTTGACCTACTTTCCTTTTTTAATTTTGATTGATGTTTTTATTTGTTTAGGTTGGAAGCCTTATTTGGTTTAATGTAGAATTTTATTGAATTCACTTTTGTTTACAGTTCACAGGTGTGTGTGTGTGTATGTATATATATATATAATTTGTGGTTTTTTGCCAGCACTTAATTATTACCAACTAAATTAATGAGTCACAATACATTTTATTAAGATGAAAAAGATGTATCATATAGCTGTAGTGAATTCAGTGCATGTCTGGTTTGAGTGAGTGAACCGTGGGTGTGCTTGTTTATGTTCTGTTGGCTGATGGTGTGTTTAGTGGTCTGCTGGGAGAAGTTTACGCTCAGCTGCTTCTATATCCTCACACTCACTCTGCCACCCACCGCAGTGGAGGAGGGACCTGCATGGCCCACACCTGCGTATGTGTGAGTGTGGTAATGAACCATCACCAGGCGCCATGCACAGCCCTCCACTCTCCTCTACTGTCCTCCTCATTTACCCTACTCATCCCTCTCTCCTCTTTCCCCAACTTTCATTATTCTACCTTGCGCTCACCATTTTGTGTGTGTGAAGCTACTTCACCCTGATTCATACACAGCAGTGCCTGAGTTTAATAGCTTAATAAATCCACACCCGTTGTGTTCTTTCCTGTAAAGAATTTTATTTGCCAGCAGCGTGTGTTGTAGGGACGGTGGGTTGAGGGGGCAGTACTGTAGGCATTATGTCCACTTCAGAATTATAAAAACTATCTGTACATTTAGTCTACATTTATGACACGGCTATTTCTTTTGTTCCGCTACATTCATTCCAGTGCTTATGCTACAACCCTTTTCCACCAATTTATATACCATTTATGCTTTACTCATTTTACTAGCAACTCAACACCCTTTCTCTTGGTTACACAGCACCCATTTCCAACTGTTAATCAACATGCAAATCCATGGTTACCCAAGCCAGTTCCCATGGTTATGCTGCACACTTATCCATGCTGGTGCCACACCTGTTGTTGGTTACCCTACACCCATTTCCACTCCAATCCTACAGCCATTGTCATGGTTAGGCTGTACCCGTTTCCATACTAATGCCACAATCATTTCCATGGACACATTATACCTATTCTAATGGTTACATTAACCCTATTCCCACACTTAAGCTACACCAATTTCCATGGTTACGTTTCACCAGTTTCTGTGGTTACATTAAATTGCCATTCTTACGCTACATATCTTCATGTTGACACTTTAACACTTTCCATTTTAAACACAGCTGTGTTTGGGTACCTACAGCTTTACACAAGACCCATTTCCATAGTTATGCTATGTCCACTATCATGGTTATACCCCCTCGCCACAGTTTGATGGTTACACTACACCCATTGCTATTCTTACATGAAATAATTTTTTAGTGATGGGCTACAACCAGTTATACGTTAGGACTATACCAGGGGTGCTGAACCTGTTCCACCTCGAGGTCTACCTCTTTATTTACGAGAAAGCATGGAGGTCCTCAGGAACACAATTCTCTGGGAAAGATATGTTGAGAGACATGTTTATGCTTAAAAATGTCATTTTGTGTGGGAAATGTTCAACGCAGATATGTTTGGGTACCTTTCTCACCCACAATATATGACATTGTATATCAGTAAACACAAAATATTGGAATGCTGGTGAATTGAGTGGAGTGTTTTTTGAGTGGACAACTGAAAGGTTAGCGGAGAGTGTATTTTGTTTCTAGACAAGGCTTGCAGGGCTTGTATTAATGTTGCTTATCATTTGAAAACATATATTTCTTTTTATTCATTATTTTTTATCCATTTCTATTTCTACACTAGATCCTTTTCTGGGTCTGCACTGCATGATTGCACTACACCCATTTGACTGGTTACTGTAGACCGGCTTCCATGGTCATGAGAAGATAATGAATCCTACCTGTCCAGGGTGTATCCTGCCTTCCGCCCGAAGACTGCTGGGATAGGCTCCAGCATTCCCCCGCGACCCTGACAGAGAAGCGGCTTAGAAAATGGATGGATGGATGGATGGATAATGAATCCTAGGAACACTAATTACATTACTGTTTAATAACTGTGAACTTCAGGATAAATAAAAAAATGGTTAACTTAAGAAACATTAGCTGGCATTAACATTGGAAGCCAATCAATCCCAACTTCTGAAACCAATCCTACACCCTGAGGCAGTGTGTGTTAATGCGTTATTGAGTGGTAACTGCAGTGTTTGTAGGTTTGTAGTGATGGTAATGAAGCTGTAATCCCCTGATGACCTGCTGTGACCTGAGAGCTCTTAATTACACACTACCTGCTCACACACCTTTCTCTTTTCTCAGAGCTCTTCACACACTCATTCACTTTGCAGACAAAAGGCTCTCTCTCTCTCTCTCTCTCTCTCTCTCTCTCTCTCTCAGTTTACAATTCAATAAGATTTATTGACAAGGCTGCTTTACATGCATTGTTGCCAAAGCATTTATATGATGAGAGACAATCCACTTGTACTAGCAGTGACATGTAGAATAATGAAGATATATAAAATATCACTGTCTCACTTCTTTCGCTTCTTTTCCATCTATATTTTTGCACATTGTAGGAAAGGATTAAAGCTGTCTGGAGCTGCTGCAACTTGCAGGTCAGTTCTTACTCATGCAGCAATCCCACTAAAATGTAAAATACCATGCTCTCTATTGCGAAACTCATGGCCCATTTTGTGACTAGCTCCTTAGTGTTCGTCCTGAAGAGGTAAGAGAGGCTTTAGGTCTGAGCTCACTAAAGCACTTCAGCACTGAAGTCCATTTTTAAAATCACAGCATTTGTAAGTTATGTGTTATGCTTATGCAAATAGACTAGTGTTGGAATAAACTAAGACACTGGAAGAAATGTATACATGGATGAATACACATATAACAATACAGATAAACACACTATGTCCAAAAGTTAGTAGACACCTGTTCATTCACTGTTTCAAGAGTATTAACAGGGAGTTTGATCCCCCTTCCCTGCAGTAACAGCCTGTACTCTTCTGGTAAGGCTTTACACTCGATGTTGGATCATTGCTATGAGGATCTGATCTTTCAGCCACAAGAGCATTTGTGAGATGAGGTACTGATTTTGTTTGATTACCTCTGAATAACAAACGCCACTCCAGCTCACCCCATTCCAAAGTTTTGTATGCAGCTTTTTCACAAGAGAGAATGCAGAGAGCTCAGCCTAATGGTGGGGTGCTTCATATTACTTTAGCTCATGCTTGGCATTGGGCACTGTGCATACGCAGCTGCTCCAGAGAGTCCTATTGTGTTGTTCAACTGTTTTCAATGACAATTACAGCTATTTGTGCACAATTGAGCACCTGGGTCAGAACAAGGCGCTGATTTTGCTCATTAGAAGGGCTGTTTGGATACTTTTGGGTAATGATGTAGTGTATTCTGGACATGTTCTGCTTATTAAAAGGATTGGTCTTTAGTCTCTTCTTGTAAACAGTAGCCCAGCTGGACCGGAGTGAAGACAACAGTTTGCTAGTGTTACCCTTTGTTTGTTTATTTGTTTTGTAAGACTGAAATAACCTGGTTTTCCTCGTTATCCCTTAATGACCCCAGCAGGGATATGCCTGGACACCTGGAGAGAGACGAGTCCTCTCTTTCATTTCAGCTCAAAGGAGACAATGATTCCTTTAATGAGGACACCAGGTGACATGCTAATAATTTAAAGCTAACTGGTGTTAAAGTATCCTGCCTTCCGCCCGATGACCGCTGGGATAGGCTCCAGCACCCCCCCCCACGACCCTGAGGGAGAAGCGGCTTAGAAAATGGATGGATGGATGGTGTTAAAGTGATAAATCTGCTAAACAAATCTAATTTAGGCAATTCTCCCCTTCTGCCAAATGTCTCATGTACATGTTTATAGATAAGTGTGTCATACATTATTAGAACATACATAATCAAGTCTGTTAGACAATTCTTAACAGTGTGGTTTAAGGCAAGTGATGATTTAGGTATGCAGTTAGCACCATGCTAATTGGTGGGGGTACTGGCTACATTAGCACTGCAGCTTTAGTGTAAAACTAAAGAAACAAACTTCAGACCAAACATGTCTTGGCTGATCAACTACATTTGGCTTAACCCCTTAAAGTTTTATTGCACACTTCTACAACCTAACAACTGCTCGGCCAGTTTGCACTGATGTCCCTATAGTCACTGAATAATAAGCCTTAGTATGTAATAAGCCTGGGATTTTAAGAGGTTGATCTGTGGTTACACTGTCTGGGGAAATGAAGGTTCTTTCCAAACTATTACTTTGTGTGTAGGTACTGTGTTGTTTATTTGATGCTGATCTGTAACAAGCTGCACCATGTTTCATACAGTTGGTCAGGGTGGATTTGAGATTGCTCCAAGATTAGCTTTAACCCGGATATAGCAAACACGATTAAGCTCATAAGGTGAATCTGAATGTTTGGGCTTCTTTGTTCACAGAAACAACCTTACAGCCTCACATCTGTGGAGATTAGCATCATAATTAGATTAGTTGATCAGCCAAGACATGTTTGGTCTGAAGTTTGATACTTTAGTTTTACACTGCAGATATGAGACTAATGTAGATACAATTATTAGAAGCTTATACCACAACAATTACCATGATGTTAACGGCGTGCCTAAATCATCATCTGCCTCAAACTGTGTGGAGTTGTTACGGAATCTCTACCAGACTTGATTATGAGATTTCTGGCACTGAATGACTTACTGATATCTATAAACATAGACTAAAGTGGGGCTTATAATGGCTTGTTATCAGGAGATTGCAAGTTTGATCCCCAGTGATGCCATAGCCATCCGTGGTCAGAAGTCCAAGAGACCATAATTGTGTCTCCCTGGGCGGGTAGGAATGGTGTTCCCTCTCCCCCATCACTCACTAGCTAACACAGGTGTCTTTCAGCTAACATTACAGAGTTAGCATTTGGAGTTCTCTCCCAAACATGTTTAGCTCCAGAAACATTGTGTTAATGGCAGTGAAGAGATGTGGTGGAGTTTAACATATCTCTGTGGAAGCCTGTGCTAGCCTTCAATCTCCTAGCCTGGTAATATTGTAAATGAGGGAGACGGAGCTAAAGGGTAGGAACTGGGCAAAACAAAATTAAGGAGAAAATTGGGTCAAAAAAAAAATGTGTACTTCAAAATGACTTCTGCTACTGTGTTTAGCTTTGGCAAAATGCTAATTGGTGGAGTATAAGCTTCCATTAATTGGCTATGGGTTTTAGTCACAGTAGCAGGAACCACTCACACAACAAAAGGATAAATTAAGAGGGGAAGAGTTCCGAGCTGTAAAATTTTTAGTTTGTGTTTTGTCATTCAAAAGTAGCCTCAGGAATTTTTTTGATTCTGACTAGACTTGAACAAGGGTTGCGCCTTCAGATGAGGTAGTGAATTAATGCTAACGCTGGAGCTGAAAGGTACATTGTTAGATGTGACGACTGTTTTCTTTTGCAATGTTGAAATTAGACTGTGGTGCACCTGTTAATGGCACTTCATCAACGAACCCTCAGTAATGTCCTCAAAGCTGCGTCTGATCGTTACTTTAATCTACTGACTTACAGAAATGCGATGTTAGCTATGTTAGTTGCATCTGAGTACTGATGGATCTGCTCTGCACGCAGTTGACTTGTAGACTTGATTAGCATCACCCACCAGGTTTTGAATGACCCGGTAGAAAAATATTTCAGTGCCGGACACAAAGAAGGACTCAGGGCTCCGTTCCTGTCTGTGCTGTGTTGGAAATCTGCAGCCTGCACCTGCTATAGTTTGTGTAAATTTTAAGTTAGAAATGAAAGCTACATTGAAACAATGTTACTTGATTAAGTTCTAGTAGCTTATGTTCAAGCTTGGCTATGTTGAACTTACGTTTTGCTGGTGCAAGTGGCTGCAAGTTTGTGTAATTACTAGGTACAAAGTTACACTATTTTACAGTCCTGTTACTTCAATATCACCAGAATATTACAGCAAACTCACAGATAAATGTGTAGAATCAATTACTGTACTGTAATAAACGTACTTACTATATTTAACTCTGTAATTCTTGGTCATTTATGCATGTACTTACTGAAATGCTGAGTCGTTAAAAGTTTAAATATACCTGATATTTCTCATGTTAGTTTCTCTGTATTTACATATTGAACTGGCAAGTTATGCATCAAGTATTACTTGTAAGTATTACATTTTACCATTAAATTCTGTATTATGCAGTGTATGTAGTATAAAATCATATGTACTACTTCATATGTACCTTTAAGTTCTGTGTAAGCACAGCTTTACATACCTGGCAGTTTTTATGTAAATTACTATGTACATGCAAAGTGTGTACCACAACATTACTGATGAGTGCTACATATTTACCTACTGCCCAATAGTAACTACCATGCCTTAAATTAATGTTCTACCTTTTTTTCAAAAATCATCTTGGATGATATGTTTGGTCTGGATTGTAATGAGACGTCTAACTCAGTGCAGTTTGTGGATCAGCATTTATTGCAGAAATGGTTTGTCATATCTCAATATGATATCATAAACCAGAACACAGCAGGATTTACTGTAAAAGCTCAATAGAGATAGATCTGTGCTCTTTCTCTCTTCAGAAAGCTCACAAGAGATATAATCTGAATATCTCGGGTGCGTGTAGCATGATGAAGAATGCACGGAACCCTGCAGCGCTCACTCATCCAGCTATAAATCTGATTACCAGTCAGAACACTCTCAAATAAACTCACTCTATCTGAACACCAGCTGCAACCTATACTCATCCACAAACAAACAGAAGAGAGTAGGGGGGGTGAATAGGAGATGGAGAGTAGATAGGGAAAGAGGGACTGGGAGAAAGAGGGAGGGAGAGAGAAAAAGAGGTAAGATGAGGGAGAAAGGGCAAGGGAGAGAAAAGAGGAGAGGTGAGGGAGAAAGCAAAAGAGAGAATGATATGAAAGAGAGGAGATGGGGAGAGAGCTGGAAAGAGAGATTAAGAGAGGTGAGGGAGAGATAAGCAAAGAGAGAGGAAGGATGAGGGTGAGAGAGAGAGTGGGAGAGAAAATGGAGAGAGAAAGGAAGCGGAAAAGGGAAAGAGATCATAGAGAAAGAGAATGAGAGAGCGAGAGAGAGAAAGGGAGAGGGAAAGAGAGGAGAGATGAGGGACAAAGAGGAAGAGAAAAGAAAGATGGAAAAACAAAAAAGAAAGAAAGAGGGGAGAGAGAAAGAGGAGTGAGAGAGAAAGATAAGAAGAGAGAAGGAGGAATGATTTGGGGCAAGCGAGAGTGGGAAAGAGAAAAAGGAGAGGAAAAGAGAGGAGAGATGAGGGACAAAGAGGAAGAGAAAAGAAAGATGGAAAAAGAAAAAAGAAAGAAATAGGAGAGAGAGGAAAAGAGAAAAAGGGGAGAGAAAAGAAGGGAGGAGAGGTGAGAGAGAGCGAGAGTGAAAGAGAAGGAGAGAGAGAGAAAAAGGGGAGAGAAAGGTGAATGAAAAGGGAAAGAGAAAGAGAGAACGAAATAGGAGAACGAAGATAGGGAAAGAAGAAACGGGGGAGCGAGAGAGAGAGAGACACAGAGAGAGAGAGAGAGAGAGAGAGACAGAGAGAGAGAGAGAGAGAGAGAGAGAGAGAGAGAGAGAGAGAGAGAGAGAGAGAGAGAGAGAGAGAGAGAGAAAAGTCTAAACTTCAATCTCAACTTAAGTGATTTAAGTTCATGCCAGTCTGCAGCTGAGCACAACCTGCTGCACTGTACCGACACAGAGCACAGTACAGTTTGATTTCCACACTCACACAGTTTCATTCTTACTCTGGGTTTATTTATATAGTCTTTTACTTCTAGACAGTGTGGTGCCAAAAATACTGTCTAAAAATGCCTCCTAGTATTTACCCCTTTCAGGTCTAGTATTATCATTAGATGTCATTTTGTTATGTGTTCAGTTTGCATTACAAAGTTGTTTACATACGTTTAATTAGAAACAAGCCCCAAAAAGTATTTGGACATTTTTTACACACAAACCAAGTGCCACTTATTTTAAAGAGACCAAAGACATTTTTTTCATTGTTTTCTATTTTGCAAAGTATTCTTGGAAAAGGCAGCTGGTGAGTTTTTGCAGACTTCTGCAGGTTTGATTGAAGTTTCCCTTATTAATCCACCAACGGGAACAATTCACCTCTGCAATCTAATCCATCCGTTGAGTGAAATGCCACATACACACTAGTGAATACGCACACTAGGGGGCAGTGAGCACACTTGCCCAAAGCGGTGGGCAGCCCTATCCGCAGCACTTGGGGGCTAGCAGACTTGCTCAAGGGAACCTCCGTCACGTATTGTCGGATCAGGGTGTTAAACCGGCGACCTTCCAGTCACAAGACTGGTTCCCTAACCTCCAGCCCACGGACCTTCTGAGGGCCCTAAGCAGGATTTTTAGTGGGGCTCCCTATCTTGCTATCTTACCAATGGTTTCACTGATTAAACTACTAAGAATAAATATCCCAACAATGGTTTGGCTCAATTTGACTCGACTGAATCAGATTTGATTCTTTTCATCCAAAATAGGATTAGCTTTAAAAAGACACTGAATACAAACATTTAACAATTACCACACACACTACGTTTTTCAAACTTTATTCTACTTGGGTAAAAACGCAAACAAGTAGCATACTTTATTAAATATTATTACAATCTATTAGAATGACTCTAAAACTCCATAATCAATGCTGTTGAATGGTTACTGTCTGATCAAAGTGTTACTAGTGCTCAACTTGCTGCTCCTCATACTTTTCACAAGCACTCACAGCATCTACACAAACAGAACAAAGGAAATCTGATATCCAGTCAGTTCAGAAAGCAGATTGATATCAGAGTTCTCTTTCTATTCATAACCTCCGTACTCATTGTTATGAATCTTATCTCCCCTTTATCATTTTCTCCTTCCCTCAGCAGCTTGGTCAACAACCAGGAACTACAGTTCTGTCTAAAAGTTTTAGGCAGCCAAGAAAGTTTTTTTAAAACGCCTGTAGAAGTGCCCAGTTTATGTCAGTAAAATACCATATAACATTACAATAAATACAAATAAACATAAATATAGAGTACATAGTCAACATAAATGTACAGTTAGTTATTCAGTAATTACTGTGAATAATCTAATAACATGAATTATTTCATAACTACTATGAATTATTCAATGTCTACTACGTATTCAGTAACCATGACTTTTTTTCAGTAACTAATATAAATTATTCTGTAATTGGTATGAATTATTCTACCGTGTCTACTATGAGTTATTTAATAACTGACAAAAGTAATTCTTTATCAACTGCTAAGTAGGTCCTGTAAATTATTATATGGATTAGTCAGTATTATTCAGTGTCTACTATAAATTGGTCAGTTTCTACTATAAGATATTAATGAACTACTATGAAATATTCTATATCTTCTACAAATTATTCAGAAACCACTATAAATTGTTCAGTAACCACTATGAATTATCCAGTAAGCACTATGAGTTGTCCAGTAACCGCTATGTATTATTCAGTAACCACTATGAGTTATTAATGAACTACTATGAATTATCCAATAACTGCTATGTATTATCCAGTAACCACTATGGATGATTAATTAACTACTATGAATTATTCAGTAACCATTATAAATTATTCAATAACCACTATGTATTATCCAGTAACCACAATGAATTACCCAGTAACCACTATTATTCAATAACTACTTCTGAAGTATCCAGTAAACACTATGAATTTTCTATATGTTATTCTGTATGTATAAATCATATAATTCACTAATTATCTAAATCATTCGTTAATTATATAAATCATTAATTAATTACAATTAAATATCTTCTACAAATAATCCAATGTCTACTGTGTATTATTCAATGTTTGCTATGAAATATTGAGCATCTACTGTAACACTAGTGGTAAGGTGTGTAGTAAAGACAGTGACGAACTGACGTGTGGACCCACACAGAGACCCTTTGAGTTGAAAGTGTTTGGCATGTATTTATGCTGATATTTGTGAGTCGAATGTGAAGCATAGAGCACATCGTAAAACCTGGTATTGGATTCGTTCCCACAGCCCTGAGCTGACCGCTTATTGACCCAGCGTCAAAAACTTTCAGATATTTAAAGATCCATACAAGTGATTTGTTAAAGGCTTTTCTCATGGCCCATTACACTAAGCCCGCTCCAATTACTAAAGCTTTGTGTGTTCTTTGAGCTATCAGATTGCCGAGCTCGTGAAGAGCGATGAGGATTAAGTTTAACAGCTGCTGCTGCTGCTGCTAACAGCTTCTGGCAACTTTACCTACAAAATGTACACAACAGATTTACTGTTAGATTTATCAAAGTATTATGTTATTTTGTGCCATAACTGAAGCATATTTCAAGAGATCACTACATGCAAATTTGTGAAAATACTGTTTAACAAAGTAGCTGGAGCGTATTTCATAATGCGAAAATGTTGTGTTACGTAATGTCTGAGGTTTTATTTTTGTGTAAAATACAGTTTTAAAATAGTAGTTGTAACAGTTGGTTGTTAAACGTGTAGCCTAATCTTTGGTTAATTATGTGATGAGTAGGAAGTGATTTAATAAGCGTGGGACATAGGTGTGAAAATCCTCTTAAGAGGACGAGCGTATAGACAAAGGGCGTAAAGAGAGGAAGGATGGATTAGTGCAGAAATCTGGAGGAACTCTTCCTCTCTTAATTGATCCTGTTGTTGCGTGAGTGGCTCCTTCTACTGTGACTAAAACCCCACAGCCGTGTGGAGTTTACTGTGGATTTGTAGCAGCCGTGAATGAAAAAACTGCACGTGCTGGATTTAGAGGGGATTCCACCAATTTTTAAAATGAATTCTGGACAGTTAAATGGTTAGGATGTAAACAAAACCATTCAGAGGAGCTGAGGGGAACCAGACGTCTACCTCTAAAAGCTCCCTCTTAGAGCATTATTACATTAAATGGATCCAAACGCATTGCCTGATGCCCAAGACACTGTTGTATGATAGTTTTGAGAAGGTTCTGGTGTGAAACCCATTTATTGTGGAGAGACACAAGCACGACAAACATAGTACCCAAAGAACATCACATTACATGTAAAGCATGTAAGACTTGTATAGGTTGGTTTTGGTGGTTTTGGATAGAAAATAAAATGTCTATATTTATATTGTAGACATTGTGAGCCCTGGTTCCTGTCAGCACCACAGTAAACCGAGTCTCTAAAATAAACCCCTTCACACCAAACTACTCTGACTGTTTACATTTCAACCACAAAGGAAATTCTGAAACATCGTTGGAGTTCCCCTTTAGTGGAAAATTCTGTCAGTTTGAAACTTCTCTGAGAGAATTTGACTCATTTACATGGTGGTGGAGTATTTAGACGTGTGTCAGCGTCCCATGCAGTGCTGTAGTCAGAGATTTGAGGGAGAGATTATGGTTCAAATGCGAACTCTTTATCAGCCATACGGGCATTTTTAATATCAATAATAAACAGAATCTGTTCTGGCACTGATGCAGAGGGCCTGGGTGGACATGTCACAGTGAAAATAAACACCTACGGGTGGGAGCATGTTGGCAGAAAGGTGGGGGAGAGAGATTTAAGATTACATGTAGGTGGTTACCTGTGCATGTATATTGACTAATTAGCAGAGTGAATGATAAATTCTTCAGCAACACTGTAACTCAATATGATTAATACAGCTTCTTTAAACTGAGCTGAGAGAGAAGGCGAGACAGAGAGAGAACAAAAAGAGTGAGAGAACAAGAGATGGAATAGGAGAGGAAGGAGCGAGGGAGAGCGAGAAAGAGAGCAAATAAGAAAGAGAGCAAGAAAAGAGAGAGAGGAAAGCAGAGAGTCAGAAAGAGAGACAAGCAAAGCCTTATTAAATGCATTTGCATATGAACAAATAAACAACACACTTAAATAAGGTGGTTCCTCAAGGGTTCTTTATTAAAAAAAAGAGGTTCTATATAGGACCATGAACACTCAAAGAACCTTTTGCATGATTAAATGTTTCTTTTCATCGTGAAACCGTTCTTCACATTGCTGGAGAATGTACTGTACATGCTTCTATATAGAAACTTTTTTGGAAAAGGTTCTGTAGAGCACCAAAACGGGTTTTTTCTGTTGTAACAAGCTTGACATTGTAGCAATAGAAGAACTCTTTCAGTGCTATACAGAACTTTTGTCAAAAATGCTCTGTACAGAATTAAATATAACACGTTCTCCAACGATCTGAAAAATGCTTTTGTGATGCAAAGAAGTGTTTAATCATGCAAAGGATTCATTGACAGTGCATGGTTCACTTTCTTTACTAAAGAACCCTTGAAGAACCATGTTTTGTAAGAGTACAGATATTCTTCCACTTTCACTGGTGCATATCTGCAACATTTGAAGAGCTTGAAGGTGTGTATTCAATTTAACTGTTGAACCCCACCATTAACTCCACAGCTTTCCCCAAACAAACACTCCCATGTCACTTTTCCTCTATCTCTTTCTTTCTCTCTCTCATCAGTTGCTTCTGCAGCAAAACCATCCATTTCAGAATGATCATCTAAATTTCAATTGTGGTGAAGCACTACCTTTCAGGCTTTTCTTGTCTCTGTGGATGGTGGAGATGATTGGACCCCTGTAGCGAATGGTCTGTTCTCCATCAGTGAGGGGTCTGGAGAACACTGCTAGTCAGAGCTAGCCAGGCATGCTAATGGGACAAAGCCATGCTCTCTGGGGTTTTAGGGCTAAACAAACTCTCTCAGCATGATTAGAATAACTCTGTTGGAAGACTAGCGCTCGTTTCCTCTGTTGCGCGGCCTCTAAGACTGATTCAAAGGAGAAAACTATCAGAGTTTTTGTGTCCTCTTTTACACACGATGCACAAAGGGAGGTTAAATCGTCCATTCAGGCAAAAGGCTTTCAGGTACCGCTGTAAAAAGTGATCTAAATAATCAGACAATCAAAGGACTGTTGTCTTTTATCGTTAGCCTAAAATCAAATCTCCTAGATGTTTGCAAGGCAACTTTAAAGGAATAGCTTGGTCAATCAAATTTCCCCCTATATGTGGTTGACCAGTCAAGATATGTTTGGCATCCATTATGTCTTTGGTAAAAATGGACAAAAGTATGGACAATTGTTGTTCATAGGTTTTGTCCAGTAAATAATGATGTTGAAATGAACAAATAAGGGAAAATACATTTCAGGCTTTAAGTTGGCTGCTGCTACTGCTTCAAACCACTGGAGGCTGTACATTACTGAGCTCTCACAGTGTCAGAAACCACATCTATTAAAGATTACTTAACAACTCCACACGGTTTGAGGCAAGTGATGGGTAGGCATGCAGTTAGCACCATGCTAAGTTTCAGTTTCTATTACTTGTTGGCTACATTAGCCTCATAGCTCCAGCATACAACTAAATAAGGAAACTTCTACCTACATTTGGACCAAAAGGGGGAAAGTAGGCAAGTTAGCTTTTTTGGCAACCTATTGCAAAACAATACAATCTCAGCTAATTTGTTTGTGCATTTGTTTGAATTATACACTTCTCCTGGCACATGCACAGACAGACCCCAGGGGGGTCTTGAGCTATTAACCTTTCGGCCTTTTGGTGATTTGTCTCAGGAATGGATCTTAAGACAATATCACAGTTAACTCAACATTACATTGGAAATAAGGTCAATGGGTCAGCTTGGGATCCATGAGTTTCTGCACTCTTGTGCTCTTGTCCTAACAGAAAGCTGATGTTCCACTGATGTTCCAGCTTAACCAACTCTGCAGTTAAGCCAGTCGTCTTTGGCTAAAACTCAGTTGCCTAAAACGAAACTCGAGTGGAAAAAAATGTGTGACATTTTGTTTTTATAAAGATATTGACCAATGTTTATAGACCTGCTGGAAGTTCAATGAATTTGATCGGCTGTGAGTTGTTTTGGGCCCCTTGTGCTTTACCATGAAAACATTGCCCATCCAAACCAAAGGTGCAGGGTTCAAGCCTCACCTCCATTGGCATTGAAAAATGTCAGCATGTTGCCTTAGAACATTATGTGGTGATTAGCATGGTGCTTGCCCAAGAGAGGGATTGAATCCCAGGATTCTGTGCTTCATTTAGAGTAATTTCTGTGCACTAATGCTAGATCAGAGATATGGTTCTTGTTAGTTTTATAAATTCTATGCAGCACCAAAAGGGGTTCTTCTATTGTTTTGATGTCAAACCTGTAATAATGGAAGAACTCTTTCTGACGCTATACAGAACCTTTTTCAAAATGATTCCATATAGAACCATATTCAACACATTTTCCATGAATCTGAAAAACCATTCACCATGCAACTAACCATTTACGCATGAAAGGGTTCTATATAGAGCACTAGCTTCAAGGACTCTTGAAGAACCATTTTTTTAAAGAGTGTATTTTACATCAGAGTGTAAAGAAGCCCTTTTGTAAATCTGTTTTTGTGTCATTGTCTGAAAGTCTTATAATAAATGTAAATAATGCAGTTGCCTGCAACTGTAGCACACCAGTGGCAATATCTCGCAATATAGCACTCCCTTCTGTGTATTTTTACCTACTTAAATTTCATTCTTGTTTAAGCTTCCCTTTTTTCCTCTTGGGCTCCTGCCCCCTAAAATGTCTGTGCACTCTGCACTAACATAAAAGGCTTTTAGAAAAGTCGAATGTAAAAACAAAGCAGTTCTTAACACAGAACCGATAAAGAAACACAGTTCTTAAGTAACTTAACACAGAACCGATAAAGAAAGGTGTGTTAAAGACAATCAGACATGCATCAGTGCCAAGCAACCCATCAATTAAAACTAATGAAACCATACAAAAAGCATTAAGAGTCCCTGGAGCTTCTTACATCAAGCCTTTAAGGAGTACAATGAAATCATCAGCTTCGGCAGATATTCCCTGACTTCACACAGCCACTAATTTCTTCTTCTTTGTTGCGTTTCTCTTTCAGTTTCATTGCTTTTTTTCAACAGCACACTCTCTTGCCCTGTCATTTCACCCTGACCTTTGAGCCCTGGCTGACCTCAGCCTGACCTCTGAGGGCTTGCTCAAGCCAGTAGTTCGGGTTTAAGGGGTTAGGCTCTCATGAATAACGTGGGAAGGTGTTCACTGGTGTTTACTTGTGTAAAGCTTACACAAGCTCAACACGACACCGTTGAATTCTTACACTTGACACTTCCTGTAACTCAGAGGCACTGGAATAAATGAACAGGCTCTTTCGCAGCCGGAGACGTGTCAAAACAGCTCTCTTATATCATCAAACACTGTCAAATTTGTGCTCTTGTGGTAAGTGTATATTATGAACGCATAGGAAAGCTGGCTGTTAACACAAGCCTAATATGTGTGTCAGAGCGTGTGTTTGTTTTGTACATTTTCAGGACAAACAGGACCTGATTTTGACAAAAAAACTGATTAAAAAACAAAACAAAACCCTTAACACACAAAACCAACAAAATGCACCTGACTTTGTAAAGTGCTTTTTTACAAAGGCTCTCTGTTTCATTTTTTAAGACTGAAAGAACATTTCTTTTTGGCTCCTGAGGTCACATGAACCCACACACACACACACACACACACACACACACACACACATATATATATATATATATATATATATATATATATATTAGTTCAAGTCTTAATGATGCAATATTAGGATATTTACTCTTAATGTAAATGTAAAGTAAGCACTACTATGACACATTGACCTGTGTCATTATATGTATGTACATTACATTACTTACACCCTATAAAACAACAAACATATGTGGTTGTATTTATGTAAATAACCCTAAAGCAAACTCTCCATCTCTGTTTGTGTTTGTGTTTGTGTGTGCTCTGAAAGGAGACACTTGAGTGTATTAAATGTCCTCTTACACTAATCCTGCCCTGAAGCACAGCCAAACTGTGACAACCCTGACTACCTGCTCTCTTTCTTTCTCTCCTTCAGCCTCATTTATCTGATTCTTGCAGTATGTTCTGCTTACATTTTTTCCCCTTGTTTTTTGTTAATTATTTAATGTCCTTAAGGTTGCACCTCTCATACACCTCGGCCTTTCAACATGCTTTATAATATGATGAACTACAAAGATAATTCTAATTGAAATTTGAAAAGTTTCAAATTAAAGGAGGATAAAACACGAGATTTTAAAAGAGAAGAATAAATTAGACTAATAAAGTGACACTACAGGAGAGAAGTGCTGTAAAGCTAACAGGGTTCTAAACTGAGCTGAAAGCTGCTCAGAAAGGAACATTTTAAGTCTGCATTTAAAAGTGTCAGTGTTTTTAATGCCCTTTGTCAACTGGTTCCATGTAAGAGCAGCACAGCAGCTAAACAGTGCTTCTCCATGTTTAGACTTCACCTTCAGCAGGATGAACTGACTAGTTCCTAAAGATCTGACAATTCAGCTGAGCTCATATTGCTGCAGCATATCAGATAAATACACTGCTCTACACTATTAAGATATTTATTGACCAATAATAGTACCTTAAACTTCAGTACGTAACTTGCTGGTAGTCAGTGTAAGGATTTAAGAATAAGGGTGATGTGTTTTCTTTCTCCTAGTGAGGCTCTGGCAACTGCATTCCGAATCATCTGAAGCTGTTTGTCTTTTTTGGGAGTTCAGTTGGGAGATCAATACAGTAACCAATCCTGCTAGAAATAAAGGCATGAATGAGTGTCTCCATGTCTGATTTAGTCAGAAAATCTCTGATTTACTGTTAGTAGATTTTAGGGGGCTCTTGAGCCCAGATGGGCAACTGGGCTGTGCCTCTTATTGCCATTCCTCAATAAAATAATCTCTGCTTTATCTTCATTCAACTGCAGAAAGTTTTGTCCCATTCAGTTAGTGATGTGCTCAAGGCACTTACAAAGGGAGTCAAGGGGACTGTAGTTGCTTATGGAGAGGGCCAAGTAGATCTGACTATCATTTACATAGCTGTGGTAAGATATCCCATAGTCTTGTAGTATTTGGCCAAGAGGAAGCATGCATAAATGAAAAGAGAGCAGCCCAAAAATGAAATCCTGGGGCATTGCCAGTTCGATCCCCTTGACTGACAGTCCTTGGCTGAAGTGCCCTTGAGCAAGGCACCTAACTCACAATTGCTCCCCGGGCGCCGTGGATAGGGCTGCCCACTGCTCTGGGCAAATGTGCTCACTGCCCCTAGTGTGTGCGTTCACTAGTGTGCATGTATGTGGGTGTTTCACTGCACGGATGGGTTAAATGCAGAGGTCTAATTTTACAGTGTGCAAACACAGTGACAAAAGGTTGTGAATTCTAATCTATTCTATCCTATACCACAGGACACTGGCACTTCCTCAGTAACATTATTTTCTATTTTAACAAAGTAATTCCTTTCTTGCAGACATGAACTGAACCACTTAGTGACAGTTTCTCAGAGACCAACCCAGTTCTCAAGTCTACCCATGAGCATTTTATGGTGAATAGTATCAAAGGCAGCACTGAGATTAAGCAGTAGTAGAACAGATATATAACCTTAATTAGGGCAGTCTTGGTTATTATTCGGCCAAAATGCTGACTAAAATTTTTCTAGACAGCTATTTAAGGATAGAAAGGCAGTAAGTTGCTTAAGGACTTTCTATATTTTCTATACTTTCTATATTTTTTCCAATGAAAGGTACATTTAAATTTGATCTGTATTTGAGTTTCTTATATTGTTAATGCCTTATATTGTTAATGCCTGGCTATAAGTAAGATAATTTCATTTGCCAAGATTATTTTTTGCAGTGTAGTATTATTATTATTATTATTATTATTATTAATGAAATTATCATTACATGCAGCTCCTGCAGCAGCTCCCGTTTAGGCATAATTTTATTTTTTATTTGTGAAGGAAGTTTAACAGAAGTCACCTAGCATCAGATTTTGGGGGGTATTTGATGTGTTTCTTCTAGATTTTTCTTTTTTAAGAGAGGCTTCACAACCGCAGTTTTTAATTTGTTAAATGAGTGAGGTGTTGATTATCTGAAGTATGTCTGCTGCTATGGAGTGACACACGTTCTTTTAACAGTGTCAAAACTACAATGGATGATTTGAGATGACTCACTGTATCAATTAAAATTTCATCATTAATCGAATTAAACTGGGACAGTTTAACTATGATATATTTACATAGTATTGGAGAAACAACAGGCTCGCAGATGCATTAATCTGCACGGTTTTACGGCATCTGCCTTCAGCCTCTCTCTTTTGAATTTGAACTGTAGTAGCATTCCTCCATGGTGCTTTCTGTTGTCATGACATGGTTTTAACTTTAGCTGGTGCAATGTCATCCATAACACTGACAATTTGTGAGTTGAAGCTATCCAGCAAAGCATCCACAGAATCAGAATTTTTGTTAATGAGAAGTGTAGCTGTGCTGTCATTTATAAACCTTTTCTTAAAGCATGTGTGTCTGATCTTCATGTCCAGTGTCATTTCTATTCACATAAAAAAAGACAGTAATGATCTGACAAAGCGACATCCTTAACAGTGGCTGATATGTTGAGACCCTATGACAATGTGTGCTCATGGTCACTTACTGAGGTAGTCCAAAAGAGTCCAATATGGAACAGAATTCCTTGGGGTAATTTTCATTGGGATTGTCAATATATATGTTACAATCACCAGCAGTAACAAATGTTAAATTCATCAATAAAATTAGTACTGTATTTCAGAGTCTGGTGGATAATTACTAGTGATATTCTTGATGCTCCTTATAGAACCTCACAAAGATACTCAGATACAAAGGATGTGAACTCACCCAATGATAAGTGCTTGCATTGGAAATATTCATAAAATAAATCAGCTACACCTCCACCTTTTTTGCCAGCATGTGAGACAATTGTTGGGTAGAGCAGAATTGATTCATCTGGTTCAGTACTTCGGCTTCAGCATTACATTCATACACTGAACCATGTTTCTGTTAAAAGTACAAACTGTAGTCCATAGGCTGTAATAATCATTATTCAAATAAGACTTGTATGTGAGAGACCTAATATTAAGAAAAACTAACTTAGTAACCTGTGCATTTTGCTCCAGAAGCTGTGATTTACATTTTGTGTTCTGCACATTGGATATATTCACATTGTCTGTGAGTACATTGACACATACTCCCTGTTCTTTCTGTTTCTGGTACGTACTATAAACATCACGCCAACAGTACACCAGTGGAAACTTCTTTCAGTTACTGAAAAGTGCCATTTTTGTTAATATGCTGATATATTAACATGAGATACCAGCACATTCGGGTTTCCATACATACCTCAGTCCTCCAACTTTAGAATAATTCAGCCAGTTTGTACTGTTTTTCTTGTAGGTGCTAAACACTACTACTCACAATGGAATGTAATGCATTAAAACAACTAAAACTACATAGAAGTATGTTGAATAATCAACCAGTCCCATGATATGAAATATTGCCTGGCTATTTTTAAGATAATTTCATTTGATTACTTTGCAGTGTATTATTATTGTTATTATTATTACATGCAGCTCCTGCAGCAGCTGATTAGGTTTCATTGTTGTTTTATTTTTTTTATTTTTATATAAGGAAGAGTAGGGCGGCACAGTGGTGTGGTGGGCAGCGCTGTCGCCTCACAGCGAGGAGGGCCTGGGTTCGATTCCCTGGCTGGGCGGCCAGGGTCCTCTCTGTGTGGAGTTTGCATGTTCTCCCCGTGTCTGCGTGGGTTTCCTCTGGGTTCTCTGATTTCCTCCCACAGTCCAAAGACATGCAGTCAGGCCAATTGGACATGCTAAATTACCCCTGGGTGTGAGTGTGTGAGTGACTGTCTGTGTCTGTCTGTCTGCCCTGTGATGGACTGGCGACCTGTCCAGGGTGTATCCTGCCTTCCGCCCGAAGACTGCTGGGATAGGCTCCAGCATCCCCCCGCGACCCTGATGGAGAAGCGGCTTAGAAAATGGATGGATGGATGGATAAGGAAGAGTTTAACAGAAGTCACCTTGCATTAGATTTTGTGGGAGATTTGATGTTTGTTTGAAGTGCTGATGATATATGAAAGCTCTAGTGTGTTTATCTGAACCCACATCATGGTTTTGCTTTGCTTGGCGTGTGTTTTATTTCATTCAGCTCTGCTTGCACAGTAACCAAAGCTGAACTGTCAGAAGCACTTCTAATGCTGTTTTCCTCTCTAGTTAAAAACAGAGTGAGCGAGAGAGAGAAAAGAGAACAGAGATGAAACAGGACCCACTCGTTGAGGTGAGTAGGGGGGTCCTCAGCGGCTGCTGTATAAATTCATCTGTAGTTTTTTATCAGCTCACAATCAGCCAACACTGTGGACTCCACACATCTCAATAGACTAAAACTGGTCTCTGTCATAGTTATCTATCTCTGTTTCATCATTTCTTCACAACTGCTTTCACATTCAAGGCTTTGAACACATGACAGGTGCTTCAATGAAAGAAGAAAGACCCTTTCTGTGCCTCTACAAAACACACACACACACTGTGAACTAAAGGCAGTGATTTCCTCTATATGTTCACCCCAAACATCAGACACTTTCAGTTCCACTGTTAAAATGCTAGTATTGAAAATCGTACATTTTCAGCGACATCTGAGCTGAGGTTTACTAATGAAATCGCATTAGTGCTTAATCAGCATTATGATAATTATACTTCTAACTCTTAATATCGTCTATTTGCAAGTCACCAGAGTGACTGTGAAGTAAAAACAATGAAAGAATGTGAGTTGGAGTGGATGGTGACTCAAGTGTGTATAACTAATAATTTAACAAAGAGCTAAATAAGCCTTGCTAACTTGTAGGGGAATTGCATAGATTTTTCAAAAAGTATGGAATTCAATCATCGAGACGTAAACAAAGTCACTCAGAGTGGTTTGGTGTGAAATGGTTCACTGTAGAGAAGCTTAGTGACTTGGATTTCTTCACAGTGGTGGTGATAGGAACCAGGGGTCACAATGTCTACAGCAGAAACATAGCCATTTTATTTACTAACCAAAGCCACCAGTGAACACGCATGCTTTTTTAGTGTTGATAAAACTCACGAGTAGTGTTGATAAGTTTTTTTGTTTTTGTGCTGTTTTGCCTTGTACCTCTCTGTTAATATTTTTTAGGTCAAAACCTTAGCACAAAATAATGATTTAAACAGTGTATCCATACCCAAAACAGTGTATTTATAACCAAACATAATATTCAGGAGCATTTTGTGTAATAATGTTCTGTGATGTTTTTAGTGGCAGTAAGCTCTTAGCCATCTGGTTCCTGTCACCACCACTGTGAAAAATTCGAACTCTAGAATGGAGCATTTTATTTCTAACTACTCTGAATGACTTTGGTTATATCTCAGTGATTGAACTATGCAGAAATTTTAGAAAATTCTCCTGTAATATTAGCCTTTTAGCTCTGTTGTAACAAGGCAGACGAAGAAGAAACAAGAAATGCTTCTGTCTTCAGATCAACCACTTAGTTGATATTTGGACTTACTATGACAAGCAAACCCTCCTCTTTCCCTACAATGTCCATGAGGATGTCAAAGATGAAGCTTTATCATTGGCTAGCTAAGAGCTGCTTAATGTGGGCCGAAAAAAGTAGATTTATTAGGGTGGGAACAAAAAGTAAGATATTTCTAAACCAGTCCAACTCCTTGTCCAACATTTTCAGATAGACAACAAGCCTGTCATTAGCACATTGATGTAATGTAAGTTAGCATGGCTGAAAAGCCACCCAAAAAACTCCACATAAGCATGTAGCAAGAGTCGTATGTACAGATAAGTTACATACTGTAAAAATAAAGGTGAACAGTTCTGTTAGTGTTTCTCTTGTTTTGTTTGTCTTATTAATTGTACTCCAGATGCTAAAAGAGCATATATTAGAGGTATTTGAGGGTTGGTTTCAGAGGGGACGTGTCCCTGTTTGTGGCAGATGCTGCTGCAGTTCAGCACCAAAACTTTAGCAAGTTCTCCCCAGATGTTTTTTAAAGGGAGGTCGATCTGCCCTCATGAGACTTAGGTTAGCTATTAGCCCTAACCGATAATGGATAGAGCACAATGGAGAAGTTTGATTTGACAACATAACTTGTAAGTTAACTGAAAAAAATGGTGTTTTTATTATGTTCAAATATTGATGGTAGACCACTACAAACAAATGAAAATGACTGGTATCAAAGGCCTTTAAATCAATATCAGTTATGCATTAAAACTCTTTGCCTGCCAGGCAAGCAGAAGGATAAGGTTGTGCCAGTTGGGCAAAAATAATCATGTCCACTGCTCTTTAGACTTCAACATGCCTAAAAGTCACAGCCTACCAGAGTAAACAGTGAGAGACAGACAGTAACAGACGTGTTCACATCGTTTTGAAGAAAAGCAGCTGCGCATGGCTGCACAGATACGCGCAGTGCCTCAGACACTCTGACTCCTGCCTGCGGTCAGACGCTTCTGAGTGTGACCAGGTGTGACGAACACACACCATTAACAAAACAGCATGTATCCAGTTCAACAGGATAAACACAAAGACCTGATTGTTAAAAATCCCATTCAACCTAATTCGTTTACATTCAGTTTCCAGGTTAAAACGCTGCACTACTGAGATGTCGTAGCTCATCTAAACCAGGCAGGCAGGAAGCAACAACTGACACTTAAAAAGGATGATTCTTCAAGAGGTCTTAAGTAGTGGAAATGGTTCTATTTAGAATCGTGAGTTCTGTGTAGAACCATTCCATGATGCCGTGGAATGGTACTTGAGATGGGTGGAGAATGTGTTGTATATGGCTCCTATATAGTGTTCTTCTATTGATTTGACCATGTACAACACATTCTCCATCTAAACAACGAACAATTACACCATGCAAATAGTCATTTATTGAATCATTATCTCAGAATATCGAACCATCTTCTTGGAGTGAGTACCATACTAACCATACTAGAATAAAATAGGGCCTTTGTGGACGAAACATAGATCGGTTCTTTCCATTTAGGATCAGATGGCCCTAAAATTCGTATCCGCGTTCAACTACAGTTGTGATTATCTCAAATGATTAGAGCCCTCAGTTTGAGTTTGTAACAGAAAACAGCTCAGTGCTCAGACACCTTTGGACTTTTTCTCAGGAGTTCTCTTTGTAAAAGAGAGACGTTTGCATGCGGTTTTGCTTGTCTAGGCATAACAAACACACTTTACTTTTATCTGTACAGCGTTTGCCAGTGTGATGGCTCTAATCTGGCTGGAGCTGTGTGATAAGAGCGCGTATCACTACACCTCTCTATCAGGAACTTCTGCGGTGAAGTATTTGGAAATTGTTATTGTCTATGAGTGAGAAAGAGAAGCGCCTTTTCCCATAACACTGGAGAGAAGATGGCGAGATCAAACACACTGATGTCTCTCTTTCTTTTTCCACCTCTCACATCTGATAGTGCAGTTTGTTCTCTCTCTTTCGTCTTTATCGCATTTTCTTTTCTTTTTTTTCTTTTTTGTCTTTTTCCAACATTATGTCTATGCATGTTTATCTGTAACGGTCACAAGTTTTGTTTTTCAAGCTTGTTGCCATCTCAAAATGTTACCTCGTGTTCTCAGCAGACTTATCACTCTTTATCCTGACGTAACTACGAGCATGTGAAGGGCAAAGCGCCAAATTAGATAGATTTGATAAAGGGTGGATGAAATACGACTTTTGATAGGCAAACTCAAAACAGTTTGCTTGTGTTTTAGACTGTGAACTATACATGGACACATGAATGGTTAGCTTTTGTCCCCTGGTCTTTTGGGCCCTGGCCATTTGGGGTTAATCACGATTCATCATATTACATAGACTGAAAAAAGACTGTTCTTGTTTCTCCATTATATTTGATTGACATTTGGCTCTAAAAGCTTGATTACAATACTGTTCACTGTACATGGGGAAAAATAATATTATCCAATAAAATAATAGCATGTTTTCCCTCCCCTTCCTCTCTAAAGTGCTGCAGGCACTATTCCAGGTTAGTGAGTTTGATTCCACAATTATAATGTTCAGGAAAATCATGATGAATAAAATCAGGTGCCGCCCACAATTTTCCCAAATATCTTGTTTCTCCCACAACTATGTCAGTAAGGAAGAAAAAAGATTCATGGTGACATTAAATGTCTTACTGGCAAGGGATGCTGTGTCGGTCAGTCAGTTGGTCGCAAACGAGGGGAAGTACAACCATGGTGGCAGTGGCTAGCTAGCTGGCTAACAAGATAAGCTAACATTACATTGGCTGATATCCAGTGTCCTATATTCAAGCAACACTAAGCTAAGTGGTAAATGAACAGTTAATTGAACACTGCTAGCTTGTTACTTCATGACTTTTATCTAGAATATGTCAGCAGGGAGGCAAGCTTGTGGCATAGCTAACTGTTTAAGGGCTATTCCACCAATGTACCAAAATAGTTCAGTAAAATGTAAAGAGTCATCTGAAGTGATGTGAAGTTATTAATTGTAAAGAAACTTTCAGACTCTGATTTCTTTACAGTGTGGATGACATTCTATTTATTATGCCAAACTACCAGTGAACCTACACATCCTCTGAGTTTTTATATGTAATGTTGATGATGGTGAAATAGCAGAAAATCTGAAAATAAGAAGTTTTCTTTGGGAACTATTTGCCATACAATGCCCTGCACGTAGCCCTTCACCATCACTGGATTCATATAAATGGATTAAAACATATTTTAAAACACAAAACAGTGTCTCGGGCTGCAGGGAGTGCATTCATAACCATTTCATGTAACACTTTTCTGTGAGTTAGCTTTTAGAGGCGGATATCTGGTTCCTGTCACCACCACTGTGAACAACTCATTAAGTTGCTCTAGATCAGATCACTTCACACCAAATCCTTTTGAATGAGTTTGCTTAAATCCTAACCATTTAATTATGTGGAATATTTGAAAACTCGTCAGAGTTTCCCTAAGAGCTGGCATGACCCACTGTTGAGGTGTTCAGAATTGTTTATCATGTCTGGGAAAATCAGACTTTAGTGTTTAATTATAAGTTGTTTTACTTTCTTTGTAGTTACTAAATCATTTATATCAGTTACTGAGTAGCTGTAACAGAATATAATTCCGTTTAAGGGGTTTAGCTACATGATGACATCAGCTCGCATCAGAATAAGCACCTGGAGTCATTTTATGTGCTGGCTTGGGATTTTAACCATGTAGACCTGATAAACACTTTGCCGAAGTTTTATCAGCACGTCACCATACCAACACGGGGAAATTACACACTGGACCATGTGTACAAACATACGTGATGCAAAGCCGTGCCTCGCCCCCACCTTGGCCTCTCTGATCACATCTCCTTCATGCTGGTCCCTGCCTACCATCCCCCGCTGAGACACTCCAGACCCACACAGTAGACCATTACTGTGTGGCCTAGTGATGGTGACTCTGACACCACCACCAGGACTGTGATGTGCTACCCGAACCAGAAACCCTGGCTGAATGCAGAGGTCCGATCTCTGCTGAAAGTCAGGGATGCTGCCTTCAGGTCTGGTGATTCACAGAAACTCAGGAGAGCTAGACGTGAGCTGACGGCAGGCGTAAAGAGGGCCAAAGCTGCATACGCTCGGAAGATCCAGGGTCATTTTTCTTCCCAGGATCCGCAGAGCATGTGGAAGGGCATCAAGTGCATCACAGACTACAACACCAGAGATGCCAGCTTTGAGGACCCAAACAGCACCAGACTCACTCCACCACCTGGAGCCCTTCAGTGTGACCCAAACAGAGGTGAAGAGGTTTCTTGGGAGCAGTCGTGGGCTGGAGGTTAGGGAGCTGGCCCTGTGACCGGAAGGTTGCCGGTTCGATCCCCAGGGCCGACAGTCCATGACTGAGGTGTCCTTGAGCAAGACACCTAACCCCCAACTGCTCCCCGGGCGCCGTGGATAGGGCTGCCCACCGCTCCGGGCAAGTGTGCACACTGCCCCCTAGTGTGTGTGTTCACTAGTGTGTATGTGGTGTTTCACTTCATGGATTGGTTAAATGTGGAGGTGGAATTTCCCTGGTTGTGGGATCGAAAAAGTATCTCTTAATCTTAATCTTAGGAAGATTAATCCCTGCAAAGCTGCTGGCCCAGATAACATTCCGGGGCGTGTGCTGAAGTGCTGTGCAGACCGAGTCTCCAAGGTACTGACAGACATCTTCAACTCCTCTTTAATCCAGGCAGTTGTCCCCACCTGCCTGAAGACCACCACAGTCATCCCAGTCCTTAAGAGCTCCACAGTGACAGAACTGAATGATTATCGGCCAGTAGCCCTCACCCTGATAGTCACAAAGAGCCTTGAAAGACTGGTTATAACCCACATCAAAGTCAGCATTGACATCACTGGGGATCCACACCAGTACGCGTACCGTAAAAACCGATCCACAGAGGATGCCATCTCCTCTGTGGTCCACACTGCCCTCACCCACCTGGAGAGTAAGGATTCTTTCATCTGTATGCTCTTTGTGGATTTCACATCTGCCTTTAACACCATGATTCCCCAGACCCTGGCTTACAAACTCTATACACTTGGACTGAGCACCTCTCTCTATAATTGGCTCCTGGACTTCCTGACTAACAGGCCACAGTCTGTGAGGATCCACAACATCTCCTCCACCATCATCCTCAGCACCGGCTCCCCTCAGGGCTCTGTGCTGAACCCCCTCCTGTTTACACTGCTCACATATGAATGCTCAGCTATTCATCCAGGCTGTCATATTGTAAAGTTTGCAGACGACACGGCAGTGGTTGGATGCATCACAAATAGTGATGAGTCTGGTTATAGGCAGGAGGTGGAACATCTGGAGTTGGTGCAGTGAGAACAATCTCTGCATCAATGTGAAGTAAACAAAGGAGATGATTGTGGATTTCAGAAAGGGCAACACCATCCCTCCCCTCCCCCTACACATCGGAGGATCTGCAGTGGAAGTGGTCTCCAGTTATAGGTACTTGAGTGCGCACCTAAGTAACAATCTTACCTGGAGTAATAACACTTCCAGCCTGATCAGGAAGGCTCATCAGTGCCTCTACTTCCTCAGACAGTTGAGGCATGCTGAACTCTGGAGCTCAGTCCTCACGTCATTTTACAGATGTGTGGTGAAGAGCGTTCTGTGCTCCAGCATCACTGTGTGACATGGAAGCTGCTCTATGGCAGAAAGGAAAGCTCTGCAGAGGGTGGTGAAGGCTGCACAGAGGACTGTTGGAGTCAGCCTTCCCACCACCATGGACATTTACACCTCCAGATGCAGGAAAAGGGCCACTGGCATCATGAAGGATCCCACTCATCCAACACACACACTTTTTGTCCCGCTCCCCTCAGGTAGGAGGCCGTGGGGCATTAAGAGTAAGACAACCAGACTGAGAAACAGCTTCTTCCCTGAAGCAGTAAGACTCTTAAATTCCAATTAGACGTCACTGCAATGGCACTTCATGTGCACTTATTTATCTCTGCTGCTGTACTGAATCAGTGCCCCCACTATATCACCCCTACACATGTCGCTTTATACATGTCACTTTATACATTACCAGTATTAAGATGTACACCTTCTACCTCGTATTCATGCTGCTGTGGTTCATCATGCTGTTATTTGCACCTTACTATTTATTGTTACCTTTGTTCTTGAGAGTTAATGGGACCTTGAGTACACTATTTCATTCCACCTCATGTACCATGTGTGATGCAAATGACAAAGTCTTATCTTATCTTATGTTGCAGCATTGTTATGATGAAAAAGGAGTATTTTGAAGCTAATTCAAGCTAATTCTTAATTCTTGTCTTTCTGAACAGATTACTACATCTAGAACAGATTAGGCTTTTAATGGGCTTAAAAGCTCACACCCACCCACACCTCTTCAGGTTTGACAAGGGTCAGTTTTTCGACCCCAAACAGAGCAAACAGCGCTAACAGCACTTCACTTCTGGCAATACAGACAGGGATGACAGATTCCCAAACAGAAACCCAAATAGTGCCCCGCTTCAGAGAAAGGAACATATTTACACTGCTGGATGGCCCTTAAAGGACACTTTTACTGCATTGATTCAGCATCTCCTACTCTCATCTTTCTTTTCCTTTCCTTCCTCATATCTGCATTACAGAGTCTGATCTTGATCTAAACCTCAGATCTAATCTCAGGCTTATTGCATGATACAAATTAATATTCAGTAACTACCTGGACTACAATGCAAACTTGCAGAATTATTCTTAGAGGATATTATATGAACCTGCCGGTGGGTCCTGACCATGTGAGGGGTTAAATCGTTTTAAAAGACTGCTTTAGAACTTTGAACATTCTGAACAAAGAAAAGTTAAGATAAGTGAAATGAAAAATACACATTTAAGATTCTGCACAACTTGTAGGTTGCTGTTCAAGGATGTTAAGGCCTTTGGTCAGAGTCTTCTCTTCCAACTTATCGTTGGATGGCTCTCAGGTGGATTTGATCTACTTATTTGAGGCACTGGATTTGTGAAATTGGAGTAGACGTAGAGTTCAAAATCCTGAAATTCATGTAAACATTCTAAGATGCTTTGTTTCACTCAAGTTGCCATGCTGATAATATAATTATATAAAATTATGTGCAAAATAGAAGCACTGTGAAATTCATAAACACACTGAAGAAAATCCCCATTAAAGTAACTGATTCCGGGGTGCCAGTGTTGAATCACAGATCCCCCTTTCAGCACTTGCTTCACTGTGTGCCTTTTCACTAGCAGCAGCAGCTCTTGTTCACTGTTCTCTCTTCCATCCACTCCAGTTTAACACATTGTTCCATGTGTTCGATCAAGGGTCAAAGGTCACGGGTGATGGATGGTCATTGTAACACACAGATGAGAGTGTAGTCACTAAGCATAGCCTTGGCAGTGACCCCTCCCTAAGCAGCTTGAGAGATCCATTAGCAATGTTTAGTGGGCATTTGACACTCAATAGCCCTGTTCAAAAGCTGCTGAATGAGGAGCTGAATGAAGGTCACTGTAGCAGAGGGCCAAAGAGGTAAAAGACACAAGAGTAGCTCTTTCTGACTCCTGAACTCTTCATAAGCTCTGTTAAAGCTGGACTAGTTTTACTTGTTTTGGTCATTGAACTGAACTGTGATTTTAATCTCCTATGAATGCAGTTTGTGCAGTGTAACAGTAATAGTTGTGGAGTGATTTTAATCCAGTATGAATCTGCAGTGTGTGGAGTTTTTACAGTCTGACAGGAATAATTATGGAGTGATATTAATCCAGTATAAATCTGCAGTGTGTAGATTTACAGTATGATACTAATAATTATGGACTGATTTGAATCCAGTATGAATCTGCAGTGTGCAGTTTTTACAGTTTGACTATTAATCATAGAGTGACTGTATTCCAGTGTGAATCTACTGTATGTACAGTTTTTATAGTCTGATAATGATTATTGTAGAGTGATATTTAATTGTGCTCTCTCTCTCTGTCTCTCTCTCTCTCTCTCTCTTCTACTTGTTTGTTCTGGCTTATCTGCACCTCTTTCAGCCCCTCTTTTTTTTTTCTTCCTTCCCTCTTTCAGCACTTTTCTGGTGGTCTGGCGGACAGATAGACGATAGACATCCATCAGGGACCCTCACTCTACTTGCACCGCTTCACTGATGGCAAACAATAGCAGGTAAACACACACACACACAAGCTCTATTCTGTGTGTGTGTGTGTGTGTGTGTGTGTATGTGTGTGTTTAAGGGCATAAGCATGATTCTCTAAGAGAGCAGTTTACACTGCTCTGTGTTTCCTTCAAAGAAACTATAGCATAAAAACTATATGTATACACAGTGGTATGCAAAAGTTTTGGAGTCCCCTAGTAAAATTACTCTTTATAGATTTTTCTTGAGTGAAAATAAGTGAACACCTCCTCTATAGAGAACACATTTATGCACATTTCAGTGCACAATTGCTGTTTATGTACTAAATTTAACATGATGTTAAAAAATCATGATAAATGGACTGATAGAAATTCTTGAAAGTTGCTTGGAAAAAAAATCTTCTTACTTCTGTTTAAAAATTAAAAACATCAATTGAGTTGCCAGGTTTGGTTGCAACAGTGACTATATATAAGTTACAATACATACGAAATGTCTACTGCATTACTGCTTCATTACTTTATATAAATGACCTTGTTAAGATGGCTGTGGAGGTGCAGTGATTCAGATTCTTTTATAATTATTATTAGTATTTTTTATATGAAAGATTTAACTGGAATTGACAAATAATAAGACAACTACTAAGAAATCTGTTATTAACTTTAGTGTATAAATTACAGCATTTTAAGTTGGTTTATAACCAAATCTCTTCAGCAGTGAAGAACAGAAAATAACAAATATCAGTTAACACAGATGGATTTAACATCAAGAGTGACAACACCATCAGCAACTACTACATTATCTGCTATGCAGATGTGAGGTTGCTGCAGTTAGAGATCTGACAAGACCATACAGGGTCACAAGTAGAGTGAGATAAGACTTCAACTTCACTGCCCTGATAGAGCATGTTATCTCTCACACACGTCATCATCACCATCACCATCATCATCACTGTCCACTCATATCTCACACACTTATCCTGTTACAGCAATACACACACACAAGCTTATTTGTGCATTTCATTTTCAGATCAGTGTTGCAGATGAGGACAGAATCAACTATTTTATGACTAAAATGAGTTATAAAAACTCATTATATAGAAATATATTGAAGATAATAATGCAGAATGTTTATAGTAGTTTAGTAGTTATAATCACAGTCACGTTCTTCTGTGTAGTTAAGTGCAGTTCATTGCATTTGTCTTCTTTGTTCTAGTTTGGCCCTACATTAACATTTTTTCCGTTTAAAGTGTAGTGCATTTTTGCTGTAGTTGTTGATTTTCAGATTTGTTAAATTCAGCAAATAAACACCTCCAGTCACATCAACAACACACTCGTCGCCCTTCAGTGAAATTCCTGGATTTGTATGGTGAATGTGCTGCTCATGTGAATTGTATAGATTGAAGAAGAGTTTCAGGAGAGCTGCAGGATGATATTAACTAAAGTTTGTAGAAATCAGTGCTTTAATAGCTGCTAACTGAAGCCTGTTTTGTGCAGTAGAAGTTTGTTGAGAAGTTGGCTTCATTTTCACAAATATGATATCACTCCTCAATAACTTTAGAATGGTTGACGCAAAAAGGATAGTATGAGTAAATTATCATTGTTGGCAACCAAGACAGTGAAGTACCTCTTTGTTTTTGTCTGAAATTGATGCAGAACATATTGATTCCTGTGGACTGTACTGCCTATGAAAGCAAAGCGATCTTCTGCAAATTACATCGCAAGTGGTGATCATAGGGGTTAATGCACGTCGCACCTTATGGCCCCAGAATAGGCTTTTTAGCTGACAGAACGAAAATGACAGTGAGATTTTAGAATGACTGACTTCTATGCATTATACCTGTTGAGGCAAGATCTGAAAAAGGAGATGTTGACCAGATTTCGTGCACACGGATTTCAAAATACCTGGAAAGCGGTACAGTTTTTGATATAACTTGAATGGCCATAGTTCAAAGAACTATGAATCAAAGAACTGAATCTTTTTACAGTCTTCATCTTGCAAGGGTACACAATCCTGGTCCTGTAGATGCGACTAAAGATGCTTTCAGAGGCATCTAAGAAGTAGACACAGGCCTGTTAGATCTGACCTCTCCAGGGTGGGGGATCCCCAGGAGTTAGTTAGTTGTGAACCTATTGGATTTTACTATGTCTGCTGCAGAATGCAAAGCACACAGAATAGTATATTTTATATATGTTATATATTTGTATAATATGAATAAAATATTCAATAACATTATTATTATATTGTGAGTAATAATGGACTTTGAAGGCATTCATTTGTCCCCTGAACAGGAACTGTGTCCCCAGTGGCCCCACCTAAAAAAATCTAAATCAGAATCAAAAAGGTTTATTCAGTAACTGCATGAACTACAGTGCAAACTGGCACAGTAAGTCTTATGGTACAGAATTGTATAGTAAAACTTTGGACCCACCTGAGGGCCCTGGCCATTTAAGGGGTTAAGGTTGTGTGTGTTGTCTGTTGACTTATTCTCACTTCGAAAATCAACAAAACATGGAATTTGACTTTACATATCTTACACATTTTTACATACAGCGCTATAAATTTGACTTTAATAAAAACAGTTCAGCTGCTTGCTACCCCATCATTTTTTTAGACAGAACTGACAAATAATTTTTTACAGTTTTTACAGCATAAAGGTCGTTACTCACCGAACACAATGCGAAAAAAGTTCTATGAAAATGCAGAACATGACAGGACAATGGGAATTTAGTCTTTTAACGATATGATGAATTGTGCTTAATGAAGAGAGGCATGATCTATCAAAGTACTACGAAGAACTTTAAGGAAAGACTTAAGCCAGCAGCTATAATTCTCCAAGCGTTAAATGTAATCTCTATTTGGGATGGGGGTGGGGGTGTTGAGGGTTGAGTTGAGGGGTGCGTTTTCTCAAGACTGCTAAAATGAGATTATGATCTTGGGAGCCGTACACACACAGGATTTGCCTGTCATAGTGGTACTTCTTGCATCCCTAAGCTTGTGCAATTAAACAAAAGGAATCCAGATAGCGCTGAGTTCTCAGTGATAAGACGCAGGTGGGAGAAGCTTCTGCTGGGGGATGAACAGATAACACACTCTTTCTCCCCAACATACACATGCATGGTTATGGTGTGGTGAACATCAGCATGTAGATAACTGCATCTTTCCACAATCTCCTTGCAAATCGTCCTCTGCTTCTGAATTAAACTCAGTCTTCTGTGATTCATTTACTCTGGCAGTGTCGCTAAATGCTAAATGCTATTCCCCCAAAAATGAAAAGATATCCCTGAGAAATATGTAAAAATCCCTGAAAGTATGAAAAGACATCCTTAAAAGTATGAAATCTCTGTTTCTTATCATGCAGTGGATGATAGAGGGGTTGCTGAAGCCTAGCCAAGGAGTTAAGGAGTGATGTGAGTGCTTAGCGCTGTTAAGACCTTTTTCAGCTTTTTAATGTGAACTAAAGACTTTCACCCACTTCCATTACATTTTAATCACACACATTTGCTGTGAACAGCATTTTAACCCTTAGAAAGTTGGGAGTAGAGGAAGTAACAAAAATTGCACACTTTCAAGCACAATTTCTATTTATTTGCTAAACTCACAAATAAATAAGCAATAAATAAATATGAGGAAGTGTTCTCTGTAGAGGATGTGTTAACTTCCTATCACTTAGAGAATCAACAAAACATGTAATTTCACCAAGGATGCCCAAACTTTTCAGTACGACTGTGTAAATGACACATATGATCTATGCACTCATTGATTGGAACATGCAGACACTGTTGCTCTCACTGTACGCTGGGGATGAAAATGGGAAAGCGCGTTCACTCTGCAGAGATCTCATGATGTTCATGTTCAGGTTCTTTATTCACGTGATGAAAATTATGTTACTGAATAATTACAGGCAATATGTATGCTGATGAAGTTTGAAACTCAGTGAAGTATGATTAGCTACGTAAAGGAACGCAATTAATCGTGATTACTTTTTAATTGTGTGACAGGCGTACTAGTCAGATGTAGTTATGCAAGTACCTAACAGATTTACAATCTAGCAGCAATTTCTGAAAACATTCTTTAAATTTAGGATTTTTCATTCTGAGTACTTTAATATCGTACAATAATAACTTACAAATAGTATCAGCCGATACCTGGTCTAATCAAACATTTGAGTTTTCATGGATAACATAACTACGCCATTTAGGTGCCAGACGATGCTACAGTAAAATCTCTTTATTTGTGGATAAGTAAATCTCAGACGGAGAGAAGTGTGCTGCTTTCAGTGTTCACCTCTTCAGAGCTTGTTTTGTCCTGAGACAATTCTGTATATAAGCTGTAGTCACACACTAAACTCTAGACTCTGTTCGATTTAATTGAATAGAAAGGTGTGGGCGTATTTTATATACTCTCAAAAAAAAAAGAAGACTGAACTGTCACTCGGATGGTGGTCTCAAGGATACGACTTCACCTTTAGTTAAAGAACATAGTTCTACCATATTCCACAACCTGTCTTGTCTCCAGACTTTTATTATATTGCTCTGCTTTAAAACATTTTTATTTAATTATTTAAAGTTACTTTAAGGTACAAAAGTTTCCCTGGGAGAGCTTTTTTAAGGTGGACTTTAAAACCACTGTTGTATCTTTGAGGGTACATTTACATTGTTAATGAATGAAAAATGGACCTATTCAAACATGGCATGTTAATGTACTGTACATATATTACATTCAGCTCTGTCATTGTGCACAATACAAGTACAGAGCCAATGAAATGCAGTTAGCATCTAACCAGAAGTGCAAAATCCAGTATTATTTACATGTAAAGTGTAGGAGGTAACTGTGGTAAATGATGCTGTGGTTACACTGTGTACAACAGAGGATGGTAGAGAGGTAAAAAAAAAGATGTATAAAGTATAAATATAATATACATATGTACAAAGAAGATGCAAATGCTGCTTGTATGTACCCTGAGAGCAGCATACTGTAAAAGGATAAATAAGTAACAGTAAGTAACATACTGAAATGTCCTTGATGATGTTCCTACATACATACACTGCTCAAAAAAATAAAGGGAACACTTAAACAACACAATATAACTCCAAGTAAATCAAACTTCTGTGAAATCAAACTGTCCACTTAGGAAGCAACACTGATTGACAATCAATTTCACTGCTGTTGTGCAAATGGAACAGACAGCAGGTGGAAATTACTGGCAATTAGCAAGACACACTCAATAAAGGAGTAGTTCTGCAGGTGGGGACCACAGACCACTTCTCAGTACCTTTCTGCTTTCTGGCTGATGTTTTGGTCACTTTTGAATGTTGGAGGTGCTTTCACACTCGTGGTAGCATGAGACGGACTCTACAACCCACACAAGTGGCTCAGGTAGTGCAGCTCATCCAGGATGGCACATCAATGCGAGCTGTGGCAAGAAGGTTTGCTGTGTCTGTCAGCGAGACGTGGAGGAGGCCGTAGGAGGGCAACAACCCAGCAGCAGGACCGCTACCTCCGCCTTTGTGCAAGGAGGAACAGGAGGAGCACTGCCAGAGCCCTGCAAAATGACCTCCAGCAGGCCACAAATGTGCATGTGTCCGCACAAACGGTTAGAAACCGACTCCATGAAGATGGTATGAGAGCCCAGCGTCCACAGATGGGGGTTGTGCTCACAGCCCAACACCGTGCAGGACGCTTGGCATTTGCCAGAGAACACCAGGATTGGCAAATTCGCCACTGGTGCCCTGTGCTCTTCACAGATGAAAGCAGGTTCACACTGAGCGCATGTGACAGACGTGACAGAGTCTGGAGACGCCGTGGAGAGCGATCTGCTGCCTGCAACATCCTTCAGCATGACCGGTTTGGCAGTGGGTCAGTAATGGTGTGGGGTGGCATTCTTTGGATTTCTTCTGGGAGGAGATCCCTCAGGAGACCATCCGCCACCTCATCAGGAGCATGCCCAGGCGTTGTAGGGAGGTCATACAGGCACGTGGAGGCCACACACAATACTGAGCCTCATTTTGACTTGTTTTAAGGACATTACATCAAAGTTGGATCAGCCTGTCGTGTGTTTTTCCACTTTAATTTTGTGTGTGACTCCAAATCCAGGCCTCCATTGGTTAATAAATTTGATTTCCATTGATGATTTTTGTGTGATTTTGTTGTCAGCACATTCAACTTTGTACAGAACAAAGTATTCAATGAGAATATTTCATTCATTCAGATCTAGGATGTGTTATTTGAGTGTTCCCTTTATTTTTTTGAGCAGTGTATATATAAAATGTATGTATGTGTGTGTGTGTGTGTGTGTGTGTGTGTGTGTGTGTGTGTGTATTCACTTGCTATAATGCATGCCATACATACATACAATTACATTCAGTAATTGTGCATTAAAATTGAATAGAAGCATGTTCTCTATAGAGGATATATAGTACAGTTTATTTAATAAACCGAAGTTTATTTAGATGTTTTATCAACAAGTATTTTAATCACCAAAGTATGGCGCTTGAACAGGGGTGCTCTATCTTTTGCATACGACTTTGTATTTGTGTGTGTGTGTGTGTGTGTGTGTTTGTGTGTGTGTGTGTGTGTGTGTGTGTGAGTGTGTGTTTGTGTGTGTGTATAGCGACAGAGAGCGACCACCCTCGTGCGTTACTGTGTGTGTGTGTGTGTGTGTGTGTGTGTGTGTGTGTGTGTGTGTGTGTGTGTGTGTGTGTGTGTGTGTGTATAGCGACAGAGAGCGACCACCCTCGTGCGTTACTGTGTGTGTGTGTGTGTGTGTGTGTGTGTGTGTGTGTGTTTGTGTGTGTGTGTGTGTGTGTGTGTGTGTGAGTGTGTGTTTGTGTGTGTGTATAGCGACAGAGAGCGACCACCCTCGTGCGTTACTGTGTGTGTGTGTGTGTGTGTGTGTGTGTGTGGGCGTGTCCTGGCGTAGTGTTTCGCCTCCACCTGCGCTTTAAGAGCTCCGGACCCTGCGTGCGCTTCTCACTCGCGCTCACCCACACACCCCTTCGTGCAGTATGTATGAGTCCGGCCGCTCGCTCTCGCTCCCTCTGCGCGCGCCACTGCTATTGCGCGCTCCCGCAGGTTTGGAACGCGCCTTCCCGCGGACGCCGAAGTGCGCGCGCTGCCGGAACCACGGCGTCCTGTCCGCGCTGAAGGGCCACAAGCGCGCGTGCCGGTGGCGGGATTGCGCGTGCGCGCGCTGCGCTCTGATCGCCGAGAGGCAGAGGGTGATGGCGGCGCAGGTGGCGCTCAGGAGGCAGCAGGAGCAGGAGAGCAAGAGCAGGACGGAGGGATACGGTCAGTGCTGCACTGTTACTGCCCTTTACTCACTCCACACAAACACTCGGACTGCGCTGTTGGAGTGCGCGCTGCTTGATTTAGAGCTTGGCTAATGCGTGAGACTTTTGCATGATGTTTGTTCTGAGACTGTGTGTTTACTTACTCTCGTGCATGCATGCAGTTTCTGTTACTGTAGTTCAAGATGCTGTATTTGTTTTTCTAGCATTGCTGTTTCTGTTACTGTAATGTTGTCAATGCAGTGCATGGTGTTTATTTACTCTAATGCTTAGGCAACTCTACTCTAACTATTGCATGATCATTCTTTGTATGCATGTTTGCTGTAATCCACGCTTTTCATTTACTCTGATACGCTGTTTATTGATCTAATGCATGCTATTTATTTACATTATGAAAGCTGTTCATTCACTCTAATGCATGAGGCTGTTTGCTTATTTACTTCTAATGCATGCAAACATTTACTCTAATCATGCCACGCATGTTGTATATCGACTCCAGTGCATGTTGATTATTTACTTTAATACATTCGGATTACTGACTCCAGTGCTGATTATAAGGACATGCACACAATATCTTGTTCTGTTTTCATTTATTATATCTGTTCTGCTTTTTCTCTCTTCTCTTCTCTTCTCTTCTCTTCTCTTCTCTTCTCTTCTCTTCTCTCAAAGCAGGACAAATCTCTCAATGCTCTCTAATTATCTTTGCAGGTGACCCACTGAACTCATACATGTTTAACGGCTTCCTGATCACGTCCCCGGCAGCCCCGCTGACCTCTCCAGCGTCCAACAGCCCTGTTCTCCCCGGGGAGCCTGTTAAAACGAGTGGGAGCGTGTCTCCCGGCCTCGACCGGCTGTCTGACCGCACCTCCAGCCCTCCATCTCTCACATCTTCTGACCAAGAGTCAGGAAGCGAATGTGAAAAGATAAAAGCTGCCTCTCCTGACCTGCTGAGCCCGGTGGTGTCCAGCAGGGAACGGGACCCGACCCAGATTCTGCTGAAGATTTTTCCTCATCTCAAACCAGACACTGTGGAATCAACACTGAGGTCATGTGCTGGAGACATTGTGAAGGCCATCGAAGCTCTTCTGGCCTCCAAAGATGAAGCACTCACACCACTATCTGAAAGTCCATCTCCTTCCATCACCAGGAACCTTCTGGAATCTCCAGAAAGTTCAGGAACCCTCAGCTCCAGCTCCGCTTTCTCTCCTTTACACACCTCAGCCACTAAAGCGTTGGCCAGCGACAGCGTGTATGGGTTGAGTCCTCGTTTTGGGATCAATCCGCTTCATCTAGCCTACTCTGCTTCATCCACCAGAGGCGCTTTACCCAGTTTTATATCGCCGTATCTTCCTGGACTGCTGCCAGCTTTTCCTCTCCGCACTCCTCTTCATTACTCTTTCCCTGGGATGTCAGGCGAACTGCCCTATCAGGGCAAAGACACTTTCACCGCCACAGGCCTTTACTCCTCTCTCAGCCATGGAAAATAAAGCTGTTATTATTACCATTCTTCTCACAATCAGCCTCTGAATCGAACTGGCCAATTATTAAAGGTGTTAGAAAGGGTCATTTGGAGGGGGGAAATAGTCGAACCACTTTTGGCTTCCTAAAGAAGCTTTCACTGGACGATTCCTTAAAGAACCACTTTTGGAAATGAACCTATTTAAGAACCTCCACATAAAGTAATATTTTTCAAGGATTGTATGTCAGTGCCAAGAATCACAATTCATAGTAGTTACTGATTAAGTCTAAAGCTCATAACGATTCCGTTTGATTGCAGCTCTTTAGAAAACAATTCAATAGACTATAAAATCTCATATGTCTCAGTGATATTATTAGATTCAGGATTATTGTTTTGGGATTAATAAGAACTTTGTAAAATACCATTTTTACGTGTTGAAAAAAGCTAAAGGTTGTTATTTTGGAGGAAAATGAGCACACAAATATGATTATAATATTAGTGCAATATTAATGTTATTATATATTCAATCTTAATGTTCCAAAAATAAATGCAGTTGAATTAGCACCTTCCGATCACTGCATTATTACAGCACTACTGTTTTTATTGGCCAAGTAAGATATTACTCAGAGGTTTTGATCTGTGAGCTACTGATTTACACATGTATTAATGTTCTGCAATTATAAAGCAATAATATGTGTTGTCAACAATGTATAAATGCACCAATATTGCCTTGAAATGTAGCAAACATTGTATTTTTGTACTTTAAATTTTGCTTTCCAGTCTCAGTTTGCCATTGTTATCTTTATATTTTCACATTTCATGAATAAAACATTCACATAAAAAAAAAATGAAATCCAGTCAAATGGCATGTGTTGATTTCTTCATCTGCACCTTGTATCTGTTGTCTTTTCACATAAATGTAGCCTGAAAAGAGTGCTGCGTTAAATGTATTGATTTAAAATCATTTAAATAAAATATAATTTTGATGACGGTCTACATTTGACAGTAATTGCGTTGATGTAATATATGTCATTGACCTTGTAGCATTAAGTTTATGTTGTGGCATTAAAAGGTCAAGGTGAGACTTTGGTAGAGCTTAAGAATATTCAATGGGAAAGCAATTCCAATAAATAATCTAATTTTTCTTTTCTAAATAATAAAATAATTGCTTCTTCCTAGGGAAAGCATTTCATAATGCCATGTCCTTTCCATGTTTGAGACCATCTCTGCTTATCTTGTGGCTTTTGAAATGAAAATATATATAGCAAAACAGCTTTAAAGCCACTTTTCAAAATCAATTTATTATCGTCCTTTGTTCTAGTACCTTTAATTTTTTTTATTTAGTACCTTTTAATTCAAAGCTTTTAACAGTAAGTGAAACAGTTTAGGACCCATAATGTAGTCTCTTGTTCTCTCACAAAACCATTGGTCATCACATTGTATATTATTCATATATACTACATTTAACCCCTTAAATAACCAAGGCCCACTGGTAGGCCCAGCGTTTAATTACACACTTGTATACCCTCAGAATAGCTCAGTTTGCATTGAAGTCTATGTAGTTACTGAATAATAAGCCTGGGATTTAATGGTAGCCCAGTGTAATACTCTGGCTACTTTCATAGTGTTTACTTCCAATAAGGGACTCCCTGCCCCACATCCCCCACATTTACTTAGTTCAAATGTATACAACATTACTTAATTGAAATGTGTTTTCCATATGAGCAAAACATATTATATCAACTCAATTTTTGCCAAAAGTGAGTAAAGTGAAAGAAAAGGCTATGTTGATGTCACATCCCAGGCATATATTGGTTTGCTGGCTTGATAAGGTCAGCCCCACGCTGACTGTATGCCACTGCTGGTCTACCCCTGACCACCCAGATCACTGCCCTGAAGAAAAGGTCTAAACCATTTTTAATCTCCTCAGATTTTTAAATGCAGATAGACTTTTATTTTGGAAAAGACTTTCAAACAACTAAGAGAGAAAAAAAATGGCTAGGCCTAATACAAAATGAATTTGTTGAAAATGTTGCTGACACAGAGCTAAATGAACATTATTATTGAACTAATTTACAAAAGACAATGAAAAAAAAGTTAAAAAATCAGTAAACCGGGCTGTGAGTAGAAATTGAGCCAAGACAAGTGGAATTTTGTCCAGTTTATCTGCTTAAACACCAGCTGGCCGCCCGGAAAACGCTGAGCAAACAGCCATTTGGCCGGCAGCTTAGTCATAGTGGCCCATTAGTCCCTTGTTACTGGATATTTTCTTTATATGGAACCAATGTACAAATCTGTTTTTTTACAGTGTGTGGTCTAAGACCCCACATGACCCTGGAAAACCTCACCTATGCAAAGCACAGCTGCCTTTAGGGCCGTCGCCTGCACTGAATGCAGTTACTGCCATCTTCTGGATGAGGACCAGACAAACAGCCTCAGCCTCAGCCAAGAACATTTACTAAACTTCATGAGTCTCGACAAAGATGGTCAAATATACTCTTAACCCATTCATATCCAACATTTCATTCAGTATGAATGACCCAGAGCTTGTTCTGACTGGTCAAAAGTGTTGACCATTCATGGATGTCTGGTGTCGAAAGTAAAAGTACTGAAAGATTAATTATGGCTCTGATGTCCTGTTATCATTTTTATAGCAAGACTCGCTTCATGAACTCATTTTAGATTTCAGATATTTGACTTTGAAATGTAGTGGAGTGAAAGTAAAAAGTCGCCCAAAATGGAAATACTTAAGTACAGATACAGAAAAAAACTACTTAAGTACAGAAACTAATTACATTTAGTGAGTTACTGTCCAGCAAAATTCGCACCAAAGGACATTTAAAATGTCAAATATGAACATTAATGGGTGAAGAGTCCTAATAATGACCTCAATCAGTCTCTGTGGATGTGCGTTGATTAGCAGCGCGAGACACGTTTGAATTTTGAATTTTAACGGCTTTAACGGACACTAGCCCACTGGCGCCATCTCAGTACAGCTTTGCTCTGGTTCTGAACGCAAACGAACATATAGAAGGAACGAAGATATAAATAAATAAAACACGTTAAAACATTGATAAACGTACTAAAATAACCAACTAATACTTGAGAAGAGAAAATCATTTTGCTGACAGGATTTGGAGGCACTGAAGCTGCAGTACGTTACGTTATCTAGTTAGCCGGCTAAACTAGCTAGTTAACAGGTAGTTAACCTAGAGTTGGCATGCTAGCTAGTTAGCTAACAAACAGGTTATTTCCTCTGCAGTTAATGTTAACGTTAATGTTTGCTAATTATACACCCACCTCTTTGTATAACTTGACAAATACAAATATGTTACACTTTGAAACTGACAGTATTTGGAGCATGCAGTAGTTTTAGTATTTAACTTGGCTTTATTTTTGATAAACAATGTTACAGTCATTAGAAGTCAGCTAACAGGTTAGCTAGCTAGCCTTCTCACTTTTTCAGACATGTATGAGGATATTACAGGATTAAAACTCATCTGTGGGCGCCAGTTTCCAAAACAGAGGTCGGATTAAGGCATAAGGTGAGATACAATTTAATATCATGTTTTAGACGTTTTTATTTCGTAGTCACGCAGTAGCTTACTGTTGGAAAACGGAGAAAAAAAAGACGTGTCATCATTTCTATGGCACTTTTAAAAGCTCAAGCTTCCCTACGGCAGTTCAGGTCATCATCGTCTTTGCATCTGTGGCACATAGTGCTGAAGTTTCAGTCAACTGGTTATTCAAACCGTTGACTATATTTATTAAAACAATAAATATATATTGACCCCATATATTGACCATGGACTGCTTTTGAACGTAAACGTAGAAGATGGAGGGCGTACCAGTTTCTGAATAGGAAGTAGAAAACAAGAAAAGTCACACCGAAAACATAAAACCCCGAAAAATTACACACGTTTCCAGAAATGGGAACGCAGCAAAACTAGCAAGTAAGCAAGCAAGCAAGCAAACAAACAAACAAACAAACAAATAAATAAATGGATAGATAGATAGATAGATAGATAGATCAATAAATAGATAGATAGATAGGTAGATAGATAGATAGATAGATAGGTAGATAAATAAATAAACAAATAAACAAATAAACAAAACTCCGCCCGGCTTGTTAAAGTGTAAAAGCCGCCGACCAATCAGGAGCGGCGCAGCAATCACGTGGTTTTGTTTTGGGGAAGTGTGAAACACGAGCACCGTAAAACACTAATGCAGTGTTTAACCAGAGCCGGTTACACGTTAGTGTGTAAACTTTCTGTTAGATTATTTCTTGTAATCCTTTTCAATTTAGCTGTCTAGCAGAGCACCCTAACGTAACATGCAGGCGATGTTTAGAGGGCATGCAGTCTAAGTCAGAGACATGCTGCTAACTGTAGCCCGCTAACATGGAGCTGCACTTCCAGCTCATTTTGGCTTTCCTGCTTTTTTCCGAGTGTTTTGTAGAGACGAAGAAGATCCGCGGACTTTCCATGTCATGTTAGTACTGTGAAATATTGATTGCTGAATAAAAGATGGGAGCAAGTAGACCAACAAAAGTACTTTTAGCACATTTTTACTGATAGTGAAAGATTAGATTAGTGCCAATGTATGTGTGTATTTATCTCTTAATGGGCACTACATATCTCCAGTCTGATGTACAGCATGACACAGAAACTCATTAACCACCGCACAAAGACAGAAATACAAATTATTTTGATGTGATGTGGACTGACTTGATTAAGCTGACTGTTGTGTCTCTCTGCTTCCACAGACAGAAGGCTGTACAGAGAGAGAAAGTCTTTTCTCTGTATGGACGGCTCCAGGTTGATCCCCTTCAGCCAGGTGAATGACGACTACTGTGACTGCGCTGATGGATCAGATGAACCTGGTGGGTTAATATCTGTCTCAGGTGTTTTCAAGTGTTTACATATTTTGATTTATTTGCAATCCTGCATATGCATTTGTGCACACATGCTCACTTGCATGATCACTACCTATAATATTAGTAACTGTGCAATCCACAAGGTGTTATGATGAGTAATCAAGCAGTCATTTAAATGGAAGCTTAAACATTAAACTAAGAAGTAACAAGTCGTGCACATTATTAAAGTGTTTTTTTGAAAACGTTGGCATCATGTCGTGAACATGACTGCGCCTGTAGCTGTTTTCATTTATTACATATGCAGAGCTCTGTCTGAAATATAACTGATGGCTGGGTTGTTTCTCTGTGCTTGGCCATTTGGAGATGATTTAAGAGTTGATGACTTGTAATTGACTATTGTAATTGACTTTGGCTTTACTTTTTAATCAAGCTCTAGCATGGAGGCATCAAGGTGTACTGCGCTCGGTTCTTTAAATACACCTTGATTGCCATAAAAGCATAATTTAAAGGATATGAGACTTTATGATCAGTAAACAAATCAAGTCCATAATTCAAGAGGGGTGAAAAGCTAGTAAAGGTCAGCAGATGGTGTTTCAGAGAGTGCTGTAGCCATGGGAATGTAAACCTCACGGCAGAAAGAAGCAGGCATTTCCTTTTTCAGGGGTCCAGTACAGTATTTTTCCTCCTTACTCAAAATGTTATATTAGTAGGAAGCATGTAATAATCTTCATACTTGTGCTTCAGCCCAGCATTCATTGGGTACTACACATTGCTTAAAGTGACCTCTTATTTATTTATCATATGAGCTGTGGCGTCTAATTAAAAAATGTTATTAGTATAATTTTAATTACAATGCAGACTCTTGTTGTCTTTTGGGCACATGCACCCCCAAAAAAGTGAGAGAGCATGCCAGTATAATGCTCATACAGCTTGCATTCTGATCATTTTGGAGTTAAAATTTTACAGTTAACAATATGAGGCTGAAGTTTTCTTTCTGTTCATGAGCTTCTTGTTCAAATTTTCCAGTTGTGGTAATGCCTGTTACACCATTTAAGGTGGAAAATTCAAACAAGAAGCGGGCGAATTAGAAGCTGACTTCAGCCTTCTGTTAACAATATAGTCTTCTAGGTGGCTAACAAACAGAAATCTAGGTGTAGGCCGTCTGGAAATCGGATCCCATCAACATGGCCTTAATATATAAATTTGAAGAGAGGGGTCCTAAATAAGAGCCTGGAGCTGGATTTATGAAAAATTTCCTTAAAAATCTGGCTCTAAAGACAAACACTAAGAAGTTCATAAGTATGTTCTTCAATACAGTTTTGAAAGAAAAAAAGAGAATTTATAAAAAGTTTTTTTGAAGAATAACAAACTATCTTTTCAAGAATAGAGTTAACATTGTGAATTGTGAATCTGGCCACTGTCTTAAGAAAGAAGACCTGCGATTGTTCTTCAAAGACAAGAAGTATTTAAGAATATTCTGAAATGCAATACGTAAAAAAAAAAATCAAGATGTTCTCAAATATTATCTTTAGATAATCTTAATTATTTTCTTAAGATTTTCTTTAAAAACTCTTTGTTTCTCATGTATGCTACTTTGCATTTTGCCCTGTAACATAAAGAACGTGAGATACATTTTGACTTTGTATTAATTTTCATTTCTGTTATTTAGTTTAATCCACTCAGGAGCAAAATGGATGGAAAAAAAAAAGAAAAAAAAAAACAAGCAATAAAAGCATTTTAAAAAATAGCAAACAAGAACTAAAGGTAATGGTGAAAGAAATAGCCAACAGGAAAATAATCCTCACTGGAAAAATATGATCATTTTGGACTGACAGTTGAAGATGGGCAGGAGTAGCAGACGCAGCATCTGTGATAAACTTAGATGCTTACATTGTTGACTCCTACAGCCTAAGACAAGTGCGATGTCCTCGGTTAAGAAAATATTTAATCTCATTTTCAAGGAAATAGTTAAGATTCTTCTCAGGTTGTTTGAAGAGTAACAGTTTCTTGTAACCTTTTTCTTAAGAATGGAAAACAAAACCCCACATTTAATTAATTTATTTCTTTAAGACTTTTATGCCAGACATCTATTTATAAGCCAGCTAATCGAATGGAGCCGACGTCAGCTTCAAACTTGCCAGCTTCTTGTTTGTATTTTCCCATTCCACCTTAAATGGTGCAGTAGCTACATCCTGTGCCCGTCCATCCAGGTGGTCATGTTTGATGCAGAAGCTGTCAGTCAGTCCACTGGAGTCCATGCCCACACAGCCCAGACAGAACAGTATAGGGCTACAGAGAAAAAAGAAAATACAAAACACTCCTTTTAATGCTTTAATGCTGGCTTTAGAGTAAAATTTTCAAGGTAATTTAAATATATAACTGTCCTGTTTCTGAAATATTTACTTCTCACAGATTTAAAAATAACACCTGTGCAAAGCCTTAAAGCTTTTTTTAACTAGCAAAAACTGGATTTGGAATCTGTCTGAGTCGTCGAATTACAGAGGTCCAGTGGCCTGCATGTTGGAGTCTACTTTATTTATCGCTGTCCTGTGTTAGAAGACTTCTAAATTTCTGAAGGTTTGCTGTAGATTTGCAGTGCTGTACGTTTCACAGTGTACATGCTCACAATGTTCTTCTTGAGGTGTATGATGTCAAATTTTACGGGCCTTTTTCGCCACCAGCTGGGTTGGCATGCACATACTCAGTGCTGTATTGTACATCAACATTATATATATGACCTGCTATTCGTCCTAGGGTGTATTACAGTTTGTCAGAATGACGACATGGATCATATAAACAATAAAGAGCATTACAGGGCACTTTTAAAGTAAGACAATAGAAACTGTATGATCTCCTAGACTTTCTTTAATGTGTGTATTACTGTTTGTGATGAATGACTGTGTGGATCATTATAGAGCACTTTTTAAATTAAACGGTAGAAGCCAAATCTGCCCTCTACTTTTCCTGAAATGTGTTACAATGTGATAGAATGACTGTATGGAACATATAAACTATAGAGCGTTTGTTGACTAATCACTGCATTTGCATTTAAGTGGCTTTGGCAGTTTTAGGCTACAGTTGCGAGGCTGTTCTTGTTATAGTTCTGGCCTTACTTTAAACCAAGGTGATGATTAGAGTTGTAAGTAAAATTACTGCATATAGCATTTGGTTCACCCAGTACTTACAGCTTAAGGGAAGAGGTAAGTATTTAGTAAATGGTAAGTTCAGCTTTGACTGAGTAATGTGTAAACTTAAACTTAGAAAACACTTATATTTTAAGTAGCCTACGTTTGAATTTACTGTTTTGGCAGATGACAAAACACAGGGCCCATGATTCTGCTGCAAGAAATGCTCTTTGTGGAACACACAGTCAGAAAGTGAGTGAGATTGCCAGCCAGTAGCAGGATGCTACATTATGTACAGCTGGTGTAAACTACTGCTGGAGTACAGTAACTGTCAGCCATTGTCAGTCTTTGCAGCAGTGGTAAAGAGTATATAGGCCGTGCTTAGATGGTTGTTGTAAACAGAATGTCCTACACCCTGTATACCTGTATACCTGTGTGTGTGTGTGTGTGTGTGTGTGTGTGTGTGTGTGTGTGTGCGCGCGCATGCAGATTCACTACAGCAAGGAGAACACAGTGTCATCTTATTGACCATTTCAGCAGCAGCCTACTGGAATTCAATAACATCTGATTTTTTAAGATTTGCAACTAACAGGACAATCTGCTCTTTTGCTGAGTTGGGAGGTAGTTGTGAGTGTGTGTTTACTAGTGTCCTGGAAGACCTCAGTTCAGCATGTTTCAGCAGAGGTTATTGACCTGTGTTTAAGCTGCCACTGCATTGCTTTTCTAATAGATGCAAGCGAGTGGCTAATGAGCGTAAGGCCTTGTCATGTTGCTGTTTTCTGTGTATTGATTAGTGCTCACACAAACACACACACAAACCCACACGCACACACCGTATCTGTTGAGAACAAGCCTGTTCTGTCATTTATTTTAGATAGTGCTGCCTCTGCAAGGACAGTTCAGCCAAAAGCTAACATGGGTAGTCATGAATAGAAGCTATCAAGGCACAACCATGCTAATGGCTGGGATTCATGCCTGAGGTATACAGATCACCGTCCTTTACTTCAGTGTTGAACCAGTTAGCTTTTTCAATTCAGATTCAATTTCTGATGAACAGGATTAGCCAGTACCAGTCTACTCAGGGGTGGACACAGTAGCTTTTGAGTTGCCAAAAGTAGCCAAAATTACTCACAGTCAACACAAAACACATTTATTTAGGCTGTCATTAGTATTTTGACTAATTTCTCTTAGTAAATGTTGAAATTTTGTAACTGAAATGTAAAATGCTGTATAAATAAAAAAAAATTATTATTGAATAAATATTTCCTATTTTTAAATGATCACAAATGTTGCAAAATGAGTTTTTGTCTGCATCAGGTTTTTTTTATGACAGATTGATGTTCTTCTTATGCATTTGTCTCATAATTTCTCACAATAGATCACCTCTTGGTCATCAGGCGCATTTACAGTTGAATCAGGTTCTGAACTTAAGGCACCCAGGCCTTCCATCCTTATTTTACTAACAACTCATTGGGCTTGTGTTTTGTTTACAGTATTGGTAAAATTGTTCTTTTGCTTTTCACAGGTACAGCAGCCTGCCACAATGGACGTTTCTACTGTATGAATCTAGGTTTTCGTCCACATTATATCCCGTCTTCTAGAGTCAATGATGGTATCTGTGGTGAGTCCAACAGTGGACTGTAATCGTTTAAACACTTTATGTTTTACAAATAATATACTTTTTCTGCCTGTCTCATTCAGATGTTATTCATTTCCATTTTGTCCAGACTACTCTTGTTTGATACTAGACTAATTGTAATGTATATAAACTGAACTAGGAAAAGGCTTTGTTCTGTGTTAGTTTTAAAACCACCAGAGGCTGTTTACACCTTGCATCAGCATATGTTTTTGGGATCGAATCATGTTTGGATTTCACTTGTCTGCATAAAAAGCCTTTATCCTGTTCAGTACACCGAGTTCAGCTCATGTATGGCTCACTAATGAGCTGCTGAGTTGAATCAGGTGTGTTAAATCAGGTGAAAACTGCTGTGGCTGTCTAGCACTTGAGTCTTCCACCTTTGCTGTATGTATTGATCTGCTAGTCTTTATGAGTTAAATTCACTAGTAAAGATTTCTGTGTTTCTGCAGACTGCTGTGATGGCTCTGATGAGTTTGCTAGCCGAATACAGTGTTCCAACAAATGCAGGTGAGAAACCCTCACCCTAACCAAGAAACTGGTTGAAGTGGTTGGAAGGTATGCTTGTGTTGCAGACAGATTTGTTTAGTTTTTTTTGTTTGTTTAGGGTGAATGATGTTTTGTCAGAAATTCTATCTTTGCTGTGGATAAAATATGTAGTGATACATAGCTGTACCTCTGCTCTCCAGCAGGGGTCACTGTCTGTCTGCAGTTGATGGTCAGGTCTTTTGCCATAAAGGCAGCGTTAGACTGGAACTGCGTGCAGCTAGATTAGGCCTGCAGAGACATGAACACAATATAGTGTGCTGCAGTGTCTGCCTACACCATTACAGAGAGAGAATGAGAGAGGGGAAGAGAGCAAGATGTATACACTCCCTGTCCAGTAGAAACTCCTGCTTTATAGGTTTACTCTATAGGTGTACAGATTTCAAATTACAGACAAATTACAACCTCATTTGTTGCTGCACATTTCGTCAGCCACCCTCTAGTCCATTTATCATTGCTTAGTTTCTGACCACAAGACCTCTGTTGATGAGATATTATTTGGGTAGTGTGTGTGGCGTTGAGTCAGGCACAGCAGTGTCCACCTAAAAATATCCAGCAAAGAGCTGCTCTGTGGTCTGACCATTGGTATGGGGCTAGAGAATGGTGCGTCAACAGCTGGGTTACAGCAAGGTGGATCCTCCACTGTGGTTTCTAAAAATGGCCAATGAGTATAGATCAACTCAGAATAGCATGGAGAATAAAAGACAGTAAGAGATGAAGTTGGGGTAGAGTCCGAGACAAAGAGAAAGATCTGAAAGAATATGGTTATCATTAGACCTTTTCTCTCTGAAGGATGTTGGGACAAAAAGAGAGGCAGGAACTGGAAGAGAGAATGAAAGCCGTGAACGAGGGATTACACCTGAAGAAGCAATTAATAGAGGAGGGTGCCCTCATCTGGCAGGAGAAACAGGTGAGCTGTGACGTATGACCTTTGAGACCTGTCACTTCTAACCATAACTAAAAGAACTAAAAAAGTGGAGTTGCCCACCTTTATGTTGGTGCCCAAATAACCAAACAGGCTACTAAACAACACATTTATAATGGTTAACCCCTATTGGAGCTGGATTAGTTTTCTTGAATGCAAATAAAAATTCTGTAATGTAATTAGTGAGATTTGATTGGGTGAAGTATCTATATTATTTCACAGATTGCCACAAATAGCCTGGATTGAAAGGTCAAAACCTGGTTGTCTGGGCTGGCAGATTTTCTTGCTAGGTTTTCTTATTTCATTAGCACGGTAATTACAGTCAGACTTTGAAAGCTACACATATACACAGATTCATACTGAATTAAAATCACTTCACAACTGTTATTGTCAGACTACAAAACCATACACTACACTCAAAAATTATTATTGTTAAATAGCACACATTGAAGATGCATACTGGATTAAAATCACTCCACAACTATTACTAAAATATCTTTAGTCAGCTGCGATGGACTGGCGACCTGTCCAGGGTGTATCCTGCCTTCCGCCCGAAGACTGCTGGGATAGGCTCCAGCTCCCCGCCGCGACCCTGACGGAGAAGCGGCTTAGAAAATGGATGGATGGATCTTTAGTCAGACTATAAAAACAGCACTTACTGCAGATTCATACTGGGTTAAAATTACAGGTTACATATGTGTTAATCATTTAAATTGTGTAACCTCCTCAGGTGAAACTAATCCAGCTCTACTAAGTTTTATTTCTGAGGTAAGAGCATAGAGCACACATTTCATTTGTGGGAACTTTGACTAGCTTAGTGTCCTACAGTGCACTTCAGGAAGAACTTAAACAGCTTTTCTTAATTGTGGTTTTTTTGTGTGTGAGGGATTTTAAGGACATCACACGCACACACACACCTACACACCTACACACACCTGTTAGTGTTAGTTGAGTGCTGCAGGGGCTTGCCGCCCTCTCTTGTGCTCTGGTGTGATTGACAGATTGAGACTGAGAGGTGGGACGACCTTTGACCCCGCCCACTGTCCCAGAAGTGTCACTCTGATTGGCTGAACAGGTGTCAGATTGGACCATGTTCTCCAGAGTCCTACCAAACAGTGCAATGTAGTGTTTCTGGGTTACTGAGGTTTTTGGGGTTACCAGGACTTCATGCCTCAGTGGTGTTAGTGCAGTGTTAGCTGGTGATGCTAGCCGACAAAAAAAAATATGTCTCAGAAAAATATTAAAAATACACTGAAATCAATTTATTTTGTGCCTCAAATTAAATTCTGAAGTTACAGAACTCCTTTTATTGCAGCAGTAGGGATGTGTCAAACCTTCAAGGTTGCCTTATGTTTTGTTCAATTTCTAAGCTTCTTTTGAATATCAGTATTTTTATACTGACATTAAACAAGCACCTCAGAAAAGCTTACAGAGTGCACTTTACGCTGAACCTTGCAGCCCCCTTACATTGTTCAGATTCACTTAGCGAAAAACAGACCAATGGAAGTGTACCAAAGTTTATTACTCTATCACTGTACAGATGTTCATTTAAGTCTTAAATATATATGTTTTTTTTTTCTTAGTTAATTTGTTCCATTTTCTCTTGAATACTTATTACTAGTGTTGATATTGCTTATGTACCATATTTTGAGAAAGGAAACGGATTCTAATCTGATATAAACTGATTCTGATTAGAAGTCGCAGTAAAACCATTAGCGTAGTGGTGCGTATACACAGGTAGGATAACCACCTCATGATAGACTGATTTACTGTGTAAATCTGGATGTGTGTATTTTGTGCTTGATTTTCATCACCATCGAGTTATGATTTTATGCTGGAGTTGGATAAATAAGACATGGCTTTTTCCTGATGTTTTGCTCTACTACAACTAGCTAACCTGTGTCTAGCTAATCTGTGGCAGAGATGCGCAAATGGAGTGAACGTTAGCACTGTTGCTTTAAAAAAGACGCTTCATAAACGTGTTGTGTAAGGTGGCCATTCATACCAACAGCATGTTTCAGCCCCACAAATCAATTTAAAGGGTCATCTTTTTAGTGTCATGATTACATTATCGGCCTCTCCAAAGTGTTAAAAAGTGGTGAAATTGCATTTATGATGTACTGGCACATACATTAGCATGGGTGTTACCTGCCCTATCTAGACTCTACTATTCCATGGAATAAAACTACTCAACTCCTATGATAGTCACGAAGCCAAAATGCTGAGCAACATGACTGATCCAGTTTCCATTGCCAATGAACATCTATGTCGACACCTGTTGATCCAGCATTTCTTCTTAAGGCAAGGGTATCAATAGGGAGTATGTAAGATAAGATAAGATAATTCTTTATTAGTCACACAGTGGGGAAATTCACAGTATTACAGCAGCAGCAGAGTAACAGGAGTAAGGCACTCAGTAATAGAAATATAAATATGTTATATATATATATATATATATATATATATATATATATATATATATATATATATATATATATATATATATATAGATATATATATATATATATATAATATAAATATAAATATAAATGTTCCCCCTTTGCTGCAGTAACAGACTTACTCTTCTGGAAAGACATTATAGTAGATGTTGGAACATTATTATGAAAATTTGATTGCATTCAGCTGCAAGAGCATTAGTGAGGGCAAGTTGGATGATTAGTTCTGCATCACTTCAACTCAACCCAAAGGAATTGGCTGGAGCTCTATCAGTCCACAATCCAGTGCTGGGGGGCTTCATACCCTTCTAGCCCATGTTTGGCATTGGACATGGTGGCTCATGTGTGGCACCTTCAGAGTGTTTCATTCCGTGGAGATTATAATAACTGTGCGCAATTAAATGTCTGTGTCAGCAGTAGTGAATTCACTTCAGTGTTGGCAGTGGTAAATGAGTGAATTTAGGTACTATTGAGGGCTGACAGGGGAGACCGAAAAGCAATGTGGAGCAAATAAGTACTGTTTTAATTATTAATTGAGTTTGATATAATAGACAATATCGAAAACAGACTAGGACAAAATGGAGAGAGGGTGATGAAAGAGAAAGAGAGCGCAGGAGAATCAGTGAAGTAAAACAAGCAGGAGTGAAAGAGAGAAAGTCTGGCTATCTGAAAATGAGTCTTATAAATCTCTTTAGCAGGGTTTGGGGAAAAGCTTGGTGCGTTTCTGTTTCTGCCCCAGAAAGCCAGTCATGCTTAGCCAAACCCACACTGATAGAATCCATCATTGCATTATGGGTAAATTCTCCCTGGGAAATTGGAAGGCAATGCGGTATACCTACACACACACACACACACACACACACACACACACGCACACACGGTTTTGGTTTTTTTTTCTTAGTAATTGTGCTAGCAGATGTGGAATATAGACCATAGTTCTGTGTAGTTGTTTGTCATTGCTCTGATGTGGTTTGATGGAAGTGATTTATAATGGCAAATCCAGTCCCTGAACACTCATAAAACTGCCTGGACTCTTATGCATCCATGCCCTCATTTCATCAATACATAACCTATTTTTGTGGTCTCCGTCTGAGGGACCCGGGCTGTTAAGGCATTAATACACATATGGGCTTGGCAATATTTTTCTGTTCATGAGCGTCAGAGCTATACCTGTCAACATTGATGCATCTTTTGTTACTGTCTAACTGTTTATAAGCCTATGATGATAAAATGTTATAATAAACCAATAATCATATGGAAGTACACAGTGTTCTAATAACATGCTAGGGCTGCACTGATTTGCCAAACAGCAGTATTATAGGTATTATTGCTACATAACTACAGTAGCCAAACACCATGCAAAGTACTGAAAACACTAGTGAATCAATAAAGATTGACCTGCAATATTTTTTACCAAAAAAAAGTTTTTGGATTAAGTGAATAATTCATAAAAACCACCACAGCAACTGTTGTGGATCTGTGATTAGTATGGATGCTCTCAGCACATTAAACAACCCACTGGGATTAGTTAGAGGGCACATTTACTTACTGTGATATCTGCAATATCAGCATTGTAAAAGCTGATGTCATGGTATTAGATAACAAACATTATGGTATTCGGTTTGATTATTACATTTGTGCAAATTCATTTTCATATCTATGTGATTTCAGCATACACTTATAGTTTCCAAATGCAATTTTTCTCAGAGTATACAGAGAGAATGTGGTAGTCTGAAGCTGGACTTAGTAGTATAAAAATGCTTTTTCTCTGAGTTAAATGTAAACTGTGGATTTTTTCCTTTTATTTAGACACAGCTTAGCCAGCTCCAGAAGGTGGCTGAGGACCTGAAGATTAAGGTGGAGGACTACAGGAAGAGAAAGCTGAGAGCTGAGGCTGAAAAAGAGCACTTGGAGAAAGCAATTAAGCCTGACAATAACAGTGAGCGTAATACACACACAACACCTACCTGTTGTCTCAAAACCCTGCCCACTTAGAGCTGGGCGATATGGCAAAAAATGTTATCACAATAAACAAAATTAATATCGTTCGATATCGATACATATCGCAAGAAATGTCAATTCATTATTTCTTTCAAATTTGACAGCTGATTTTTGCTCCTGGGTGATTAATTGCTGTTTTAAACTAACCTTTAAGGTCATTACAGACAATCACTCACCAGATAGTGGAGCATTTCACAAATTTGTCATGGGACAGTCGGGGAAAGTGTCTGGTGAACTGTAAAAGCACGGCCGCAGTTTTTGTAATAGTCATAATTTAAGTATTATGCACTGTCTGGTGACGAGTGCTGGGCTATCCCTTTACAAATGCTAAACAAGTGGACAACAACAGAGCTAAATGGGTAGTTTCTCAACAACGTCAACGTTAGTACGAACAGCAAACATTAGCTGCATCGGCACGTCAGTGATGGATCACACCGTCTTAGTGCCATCAGTCCTAACGCAGCCATGTCAGAGCACATCACTGTATTCAGACACCAGCTGAACCACAATATATCAACACCAGACAGACAGAGTCCTTGTTTCTCTCTAATCGTCGAAAAACTCGGAAGTATGAGAATAGAGTAGTGTCGCTTTCCTTTCAGTAGAAAACGCCACCAGGGCTTTTGCCAAACTTGGAAGTGTGATGGTGTATTATATCGAAAATATATCAAACATATCTTGTCGCTCTATCGAGGAAAAGTTATATCGCGATAATTATTTTTATCGTTTTAGCGCCCGGCCCTATGCCCGCTTTATTTATTTATTTCTCTGTCCTTTACACCAGCTGTCCTTTACATTTCATGATGAATGGACCAATAGAAAGTATTTTATTTTTTTCAGACGAACGGTAATTGACTGTTTACTTATCCAGCTCTAGGTTACTTTAACATTATTTCATTAATAAATAATCAGAGTTGATTCTGAATGTGGCATTTGTCCCTATAGTCTATTGCCATTGTTTCATAAAGAGTAAAGATGCGTCATTGTCCTTAAGCAGGCCTTCAGGAGCCTAGAAATCACAGGAGACCAGTCATAGTCAAAACAAGAGGTATGGTAAAGTCTGCTGTTTGACACATTTTAAGAAGAGAAGAACAAGAATACACTGGGGTACTTAACAGCAGCAGAACATTTTCAATCATGAAAAATGAAAAAAACTCGTTGAACCTTGAAGAAAGAAACTTACTTTTAGCTGTTAAGCAAGATGCAAGCTAGAGATGAGCAGATCATTTTTTTTCATGGCTGGTTCAGACTTCTTTGCAGCCAGTCTTTTATTACTCAAAACCTTTTGAAAACAACAGGCAACAAGCAACAAAGACAATGACATTGTATGCGCTCTGAATGGACATGCATGCAGTGCATTTCAGTGTAGTGTGCATGTGCTTAGCTGGGTCACCTACTTAACATAACATCATAATACAGATTGACCAAAACAAAAATTAATTGCCTGACAGGAGCTTTGATAATAGCGAAAAACAGCCAAATCCAATTTTGACCGATAACAATCGTGCATCCTTCATGTAAACCTCCAGAGCAGAAAAGGCAGGTTATATTTTGCTTAAAAATAAATAAACACCTGATCCTCATCTTTGTTTTTACTGCAAAACTGCTCCAAAAAACAGCCTAGAAAATGTTACTAATCTTGTCCAAACTGAACTGTCCAAATTGTGCCAGTCACTCATCTGCAGTAGTTCCTAGTTTTTGTTGTTGTAATGGTTTTCATGTGTTTTTAAGGTGGATATTACTCATTGTGCGTTTAATTATTGTGGTTAAAACACACACACACACACACACACACACACACACACACTTCTATCCGATGTGACCCATAGTCAGTAGTTTTCACAGACGGTCAAAAAAAATTGTTCAAATATTGTTTGAGTTACCTATGTCTATTTGACAAGCTCAGTGTTGGGTTGTATGTGTCATTTTTAATTAGGGTGTGAAAAGCAACAACACCACCTTTTGCTAATCACAGGTGTTGTTATAATTCCTTGATTAAATCTGGATAGTGGAGCCTCTGTATAATTTACGTGATTCTTTTCACAAAGAAAAGGTGACCTGAATAAACCTGACCATCTATTTTCAGTGGAACAAAGTGCAGACTGTTGGTCTTGCAGCAGTATATTGGAGCAGGACCACTTTTCTGTTCTCATACTGATATCAGGTGTTTAGTTATCTGAGCTGATAATTATTTCTTTAAAACCTGTTCATATTTAATTGAAACTCTTTAGTTGTCCTTGCAAACAACCCTTGTCTACAACCCTGACTGAACCAATAGATGGACCAAAGAAAAAAATAGCAAACATGACTTATACATGTGGTATGCCTGTTGTGTAGCAGCTAGTGCCGTTCAAGTGTTGTACTGACTATATTCTCATTATGTTTATGTAAGGCTACATGTGGCTACTGTTACCATGTAACCTACTTTACTTCACTTTATATTATGGAACAAGCAAGTGTGTGGTGTTCCAGACTAGATTTGTTACAGAAATAGATCGGATTAGTTTTTCCTCTGCCTGTATCTGGTCCAGCATTTCATCCTGACGTTGATTAGATACTGAAACTGGATATCAGAATGGTGGTGTCTGTAGATAATGGGGCTTTCATACAACTTAACACAGTTTTTACTACTATTTATTATACCCATGATAGTTCAGTACGCACATGTGAACCACTATGTTACAGTATGCCTGTTATTTTCTTATAATTTCCAAAACATGCTTATTATGCTGCAGACAACATGCACATAGTACATTCAGATCCACAAAAAATCTCTGGGGCCTATCAGAATTTCCCTGGAGCCTGTCAGTGCTTTGTATGCAAATATAAGAAGAGAAGGGAAACTAAAAACAAATAATCCCTCAGCTCCAAAATGACAGTGGCGAGTGCTAGCGAGATAAAGAGATGTCCACCACACACCAGACTTTCTTCTTCATTTATCATTAAAATTTGCATCCTAGATCTACTTTCTATTCTAACTGATTTAATTGACATGTTTCATGAAAATCACATTAAATACTGTAAAATCCTCTAAAAATACAGCATGTATCACTATAGCAGAGTTGCTCTGGGAATTTGATGTTGATACCTGTGGGACACCATGAAATCTTATAATGGTACAACTTATCGGGACACTTCAACTTAACAGAACAGGCTGAGAATATTACTCAGATGGTATGTAGCACTCTGGACTCCAGCAGTTGTTTTATTTACTTTGAATGCTACTGTTTTACAGTTAATCATTCAGTATGTACTTGAAAACTAACGCTGAATATTACTGGATTAGGCATTAGCTCGTTCACTTGGCTAACCCGAGATGGTTATCAAAACAGCAGCATTGTCATGTTGTATATTTTAGTGTGATTTTTGACACGTGCACAAACAGAGCACAGGGAGCTTAAGCCTCCGCTCTTTTGTCCTCAGACTGTACAAGTGCCCTTTGTTGTATATAATAGCTTTTATATGGTTGTTCCTCAAGATCTCTCATCTCATTGCTCTTGTATTACTCTACTTCTGTGGTCCTGAGTGGCTGGGAGATTTCACTTGTCGTTGATGTACATATCACAGCTAAACATCGGAAGTAATGTGCTAATAACTAAACCAAGTTTTTATTATATTAAGAGAAATAGAGATTCATGCAAAACTATGTGGTGCTCCTAAGTAGAAATTTACCAACATTGCAGGCTGGAGATTCCAGTCTCTGCTTAGGTGGTTTTGCTAATATTTTCGTCTGTATTGGGAAAAAAAACAAAACATTTTGTTCACATTCATTTTGCCCTTTTGTTTTCTTGAGCATCATCCCAATATCCAAATCATACTGAACCAGGAACAGGAACACTCAGGCCTGGGTTCATGCATATATTTCAAACTGTAGCTCTGTGTCCTTCAGGGTAAGGTTGTCATGGTAGCTGAGGCCACATTATACTGACTGTGTTTGCTTGTTTGGCATTCGTAGCAAAATGCTCTACGTTCTTCATTAGAACGTTTTTGAATGTGTTAATGCTTCATATAATGAACATGGCTTGACCATAACAATGTAAATGACCACTTTTAGAAAACTCTTGTAACTCCACTTTGCTTGCATACAATTAGAAACTGTAGCCCTTCAGTTGTTGCGGGGTTAGCATTAGCCATCGTCTAGTCCTTCATCAGTGTACAGTTTCTGACCACAGAGCTGCTCTTGGATGGATATTTTTGGGTGGTGGACCACTCTTGCCACCTGGCAATGGCACACGTGTGTGAAAACCCCAATGTTCATATTAGGTTCACATCCATACACGCTCAGTCACCATCTCCAGATCTTCTTGATGTGAGTTTGATTATCTATACCAGTTTCTTCAGGTCTGGAATAAATGTCCCTTTACAAACTGAAGAAGGCTGTTCATTCAGTTCCCTCCAGGCTGCTGATGGATTTCAGAAGGATATATGCTGCACTTGAGACAGCATTTTTAATGACATGCTAAAGACATGCAAGGACACCATGTCCCAGCACTTCTCAGACACTGATGTTAGACGAGAAGGCCTGGCTCGCAATCTCTGCTCTAATTCATCCCAAAGGTGTTCTATCTGGTTGTGGTCAGGACTTTGTGCAGGTCAGTCAAGTTCTTTCACACCAAACTTGCTCATCCATGTCTTTATGGACTTTATGGACTTTATGGCTTTGTGCACTGGTGTGCAGTCATGTTGGAACAGGAAGGGGCCGTCCCCAAACTGTTCCCACAAAGTTGGGAGCATGAAATTGTCCAAAATCTTTTGGTCTGCTGAAGCATTAAGAGTTCCTTTCACTGGAACTAAGGGGCCGAGCCCAACTCCTGAAAAACAACCCCACACCATAATCCCCCCGCCACCAAACTTCACACTTGGCACACTGCAGTCAGACAAGTACCGTTCTCCTGGCATCCGCCAAACCCAGACTCGTCCATCGGATTGCCAGACGGAGAAGTGTGATTTGTCACTACAGAGAACACGTCTCCGCTGCTCTAGAGTCTAGTGGCGGCACTTTATACCACTGCATTTGATGCTTTGAAACCCATTCCATGAAGCTCTCTATGCTCTGCTCTTGAGCTAATCTGAAGGCCACGTGAAGTTTGGAGGTCTGCAGCGATTGACTCTACAGAAAGTTGCCGACCTCTGCTCATTATGTGCCTCAGCATCTGCTGACCCAGCTCTGTCATTTTACGTTTCTACCACTGAGTTGCTGTCGTTTCCAGTCGCTTCCACTGTGTTATAATACCGCGGACAGTTGACCGTGGAATATTTAGTAGTTAGAAAATTTCACATCCTATCATGGTACCACACTGGAATTCACAGAGCTCCTGAGAGCAACCCATTCTTTCAATAATGTTTGTAGTAGCAGTCTGCATGCCTAGGTGCTTGGTTTTATTTACCTGTGGCCATGGAAATTATTGCAACACCTGAATTCAGTCATTTAGTGGGTGACTGAATACTTTTGTATATATTGTTTATCCCTAAAAAAATCCCATTTGCATGAAAAAAAAGGTAATTGTGAGAAGGACTTGCTTACAGTCATCTCTATAGGCCATGTTTGTCAGTTATTTTTTCTGTGAAATAAAGTATAGTTCTTTTACATCTAACTCTTTTACATAATATAAATGAAGTGTAGGTTGACTTTTCAGTTTGCATTGAGCTACAGTTGAGCATGTGGTAATTGCAAACACTACACAAACACACACCGAGGCTGGGAGTATGTTGATTAGTAATTTAAAATCTTGTGGGAGCCATCAAATTGGCTGCTCAATAAATCGCGTACATTTTATGAGGCACATTGGCGTTTTTTATTGTTATTGTTTGGTGCTGCTGCCTGATAAGCTGCTGCATGAATTTTGATTTCATTTTCCTAATTAAAATGCACTGAAGGTTCGCTCTTGGAAAGAGAAATTTAAAACTCCCTCACTTATTTTCCTCAGTAAACATTTCATGGGTTTCTGGTAATGGATTTTTTCTTTTGATTGACTTACATTAGTTTTTTTTTTTCCCTGTGAAGTGAATTGCTTGTTAGAAATATTCAAACTGTGTGTTTGTGTGTGCATTTGTGTTACCATAACTTAATGTTTGTCCAGTGGAGGCATTATTTATGCTTTTGACAGTATACTCATATTCTGTGTTGATTGATTGACATATCCAATTAAATGTTTCTGTAATACACACAAAGGCACACACTGCCCAGATTAGTCAGCAGGGGTCACTTGCTTGCTCCAACTCTTGCTTCTTGTCAAAAGCAAGAGTTGGAGCAGTTGTACTTTGTAACTATACTTAAGTTTTATCTTTGGAAGATTTGTACTTTACATTAGTATTATTGAAATCAAGTGCTTACTTTTCAAGTAAGTACTTTTCACTTAATTACATTCCAAGAGAAAAAAAAAACATACTTTTTACCCCTTACATTTTTTATTCCTTCAATTTGCTTGTTAAAAATCTCAAAGATCAGGTTTTTCGCTCACTAATCATTTGACTGTTGATATTTTTTTCACTAATCAGTATTATTTTTTTTCAAATCTAACCATATTCATGTTACTGTAAAATGAAACTGCCTACAAATATTCTAAATATTCTAATTATTCTTTGTGTGAGGCATATATTTGGCTCCAGACATCCACTTTTAATTGAGTAACATTTTCACTTGAGATTTTCACTTTTAGTACTTATAAGTACTCACACTTTCACTTAATGTTTCTTAAGTTAATGTAAATGAGCATGATTTAGGTTACCTACATCAGAGAGATTGGAATAGTTACCTATTCTGTCATTTAATAAGAACAGATTCCATTCGTTTAAAAGATAATAGGGCTTTTTAAAGAATTCTGATGATTCTCAAAGGCCTTTCATCATCTACGAGGTTGCCTTACCAAATGCAGATGGATATTTTGTTCACTAATGATATTTTTTCTTTCTTTTTCAGTATTATTCCTCTGACCGTACACTGGCTTGTTGGCCTTTTCCAGTGGGGCTACTGTTGTTATTGATGCAGAGTTTGGGTGCCGTTCTGTGGCTTATCCTAAGTTGTTTCTAGCAGGGTCATGCAGAGTTTAAGAGGATCTGTTGGGTTCACTAGCATGCTGTACAGAAAGACTTTTAAAATGAGAAGAAGTAAGAAGCCCCGTTATTGATTGAAATTGATTGAAACGTCCATAACACTTAATTTACCTTCCCGTGCATTGTACATCTACCATGTAATCACACAAACCAATACTGTGTCAACCAGAACATTACATTTGATGCATTGTTGGCTAGAAAATAAATATGCTGTTATTTTTCAGATTATTTTTGCTTGCTGATAACGAGTTTATCTAACTAGTTAGCTAGTTCGTTCTGCTTTGTTAGTCATCTGTGTCTGCTATGTACACTATAAGGCCAAAAATATGTGGACACCCTATGTAATTATTGAGTTCAGGTGTTTCGGCCACATATTCTGCTAACAAGTGTATAAAATCAAGCCATGCTCACAGCCATGCAGTCTCCATAGACACACACTGGCAGTGGAATGCTGAATAGATTATTGACTTTCAGTGTGGCACTGTCATAGGATGTCATCTTTACAAGTCAGTTTGTGAAATTTTTGTCCGGCAAGATCTGCCCTGATCTACTGTCATTATGAAATGGAAATGTCAGACAACAACAGCTCAGCCATAAAGCAGTAGACTATGCAAACTCAGAGTGTGGCCAGTGAGTGTATATTGCCTTTCCTGTTTTGCATCACTCACTGTAGAGTTCCAAACTGCCTCTGAAACCAACATAAGCACAAGAACTGTCCACTTCATGGGATGGGTTCTAATCTAAAATTACTATGCACAATGCCAAGCATCAGCTGGAGTGATAAAGTATGTCACCACTGGACTTTAGACCTGAGAAAAGGTGTTCCCTGGAGTGATGAAATATGAGTCACTACATGGCAGTCTGAGGAAGAATTTGGTTTTGGCAAAGGCTAGGAGAACGCTACCTACTAGAAGATATTGTGCCAGCAATAAAGTTTGGCAGAGGAGGAATGATGGTCTAAGCCTGTTTTTCAGGATTAGGGCTTTTATTTCCAGTGAAGAGTAATGCTAATGCTACAGTATACAAACACATTTTAGAATTAAATGCTTCCAGCTTTGTGGCAACAGCTAGGTGAAGACCCTTTCCTGTTCCAGCAAGTGAGGTCAATAAAGATGTGGCTTGACATTTGGTGTGCAGGGATACCAGTGGGCTGCACAGAGCTAAGACCTCAACCACACTGAACACTTATGACATTAATTGGGACATTGATTATGAGTCAGACCTTCTCATCCAACGTTAGTGTCTGAACTCACATATGCTCTTTTGACTGATTCGTCACAAATTCTCACAGACACACTCAAGGCAAGATACTAATACTCTAGCTAGTTAAGTGAAAGTATCACCATTTGCCCTATAGGGACAAGCTGGAATAAGAAATAAACCTTGAGCAGGGTAAATAATCCATAATCCAAAAAGCAAATCAAGAAAGAATCTAAAGATCTAGTTGCCATATCAGACACAAAAATATCCTTGATGACTGAAATATAAATTAAATCCAGATGACAAATAGTCAAAAACAAATTAGTTTTTATATATATTTTATATATATATATCTTCAAATTGAAGTGATAAACTTATAAGTTTTAAGCTAAAACCTGTAAATCAAAATGTCCATAAGATGAAAAAAAAAATCCTATGTTCAATTAAAGGTGTGAAAAATTTCATTTTATCCAATATTATTCTGAGATGTGGAAACCTATTGTTGGTAGGTTTGTTCAAACTTTTTTGACTGCTACTGCACTAACTGCCATGTAGTTAACATGCCTGCCATCTAAGTGCCTGGTGCTGCTTAAAATAAATCTGATGATAGATCCATGCAACAGCTGGTTGACTTTTTCACCTGGAGCTGCTGATGTGTTATTGCGAGTTTGTTTTGGGCACCATGCCTCACTGTGCCTGACTTTTTAGATGTTTTTAGAGGGTCATGCAGAGTTTAAGAGGTTTCCCTGAGTTCAGGAGTATTAAATACAGTCTTACATCAGCTGCGGTTTCGCCTAGTGGGACTGGCTGCTGTGTTTTATTCACCAAGAAGTGTTAGTGACCTTAAGTGGGAAGTGAGAGCCACAGAAATGAACTCTCAACACCGTGGAGCAGGTGACCTGGCTGTACAGAATAATAATATGAGGAGAATTGCTATGTGCAGAAACATACTATACATTCAAACTCAGAATGTCCTGAATATTGTGAATATGAGGGCATAAGGCAGTATGAACGCAAAACAGACTAAGACAGACTGAATTGTCATCTCCTCTCTGCAGATCTTTTTTTCCTGCAACAGCTAAATTATTGATGGTCTTTTGACATGACACACTAGACACTCAATGAGCACTTTATTAGGAACACCTACTCATTCAAGCAGTTATCTAATCAGCCAGTCATCGCTGTATATTGCAGTAATTTCATGATCTTTTTAACTTTTTGTCGTACAACAATGAACATATGATAACAGCACTGTTTAATGCAAACACTTACTACTTACCACAAACAAGTACTTTTGGTTACCAAATTACCACCGCAAGTTTTATTTAGCCACCAATCCAGTGGCATCCCTCTTCTCATGTCTCATGCTGGGGCTGAATCTCAAATGGCTCACTACTCCCTACATTATACAATAAGCACGAGTTTAAATACTGGATCCTGCACCGCAACTGTGCATAGCAGAGCTAAATTCAGCCACACCTATACTCTATAAATGATGCCCTATTTGGCTGTAGAGTCTAGAATTTTCAAACCTCCATAGCTAGCACACTATCTACTGACTGGCCTAGTTCTAGTTAAGAAAATCCCAGCCGCTCAGTTTAAACAAATTGGGTTTTTATGTCATCAGTAAACACACATGGAATCTGCTGTTTTATTTTTTTTTCTTTGTTTTGTTTTTTTGTTTCGTTTTGTACGGTGATTCAGAAGGAAAATCTGCAAAATTCTGTGGTGTATTTTGCTTCCAAAGTGTTAGGTAGTCGTTATGTGATGTACTCAGTGTGTTTTGAACAGAACAGCCAACAACTGAATGAACCAAATGAACAATAAATGAACCAATAAATATAACCACATTACAGGAGCTTACAAGGAAGATCTTTTTAATGAAACTAATTTGTAGGTTAAAACAGTGAAATGCACATGATATTATTTTTCAGTAGATGACATGCAGAACATTTGCCAAAATGAAAAGCAGAAGATTCCATTATATTGATTTAATGTCGTTTAAAGACAGTATTCAGTTCTGTAGCATTTAAATTGTGCACCCTGCATTGTTTTTCAAGGAGTCAAACGATTTGTAAATAATGCAATAGAGGCTTTTTCCACAGTAGTGACTGCTACATGCGCAGGTTTGGCTGCAGTGTGACCTTCGTGGAGATCTGTAGCTCCGCCCTTACTGTACTTGCATTGAGGTTTTTTGTTCAAAGTGTAAAATAAGTTTGTCAGTTTGCTGTGAAAAAAAAGACAATTAAACTTATTGTAGCGGAGCTGAGGTTTACACTGCAAAATTAGCTTATTTTAGAGTTATGCTTACCTCAGAACGAGAAACCCAGATGCACACAGGAAGGGTTTAATAAAGTGCTGTTTAATATCTCAAATACACAACTGAAATATTTATTTTCCTTAGGTACACACGTGTGACTGTTTCAGTCCACAGTGGTCACATGGGCTGTCTCGTCTTGGTCTCTTTCTGTGAATGGTTCTGTAACACTGTGCAATGTTTAAATACTGTAATTCTTCAGAGTTCTTGGCAGAGCCCTGTGGGCACAGATTCTGTGTGGGCCTGTTCCTCAGTACACTCGGTGGTCCATGTGAGCAGCATTGGAGTCAAAGATTAATCAATTAACATCACAAGGTTTTTTTTCGTGCCGTAGCACAGTACTACTACAGAACTCAGTTGCTGTAAGGTTGTCACAGGTGTTCGCATTTTGTTGATTTTACCACAGCTTCAAGCACGGCTCAGCCAATCAGATTTTAGGACCAGAACTATACATTTTATGATAACCTGCAAGTTTTTGACCTTTTATAAAAGCAGTAAGAGACTTGAAGACTTGAAGCTGTGTGTTACTGTTATTACCAACTGGTTAGAGCAGCAAGCATTATTTCCAGGAGACATCACTAAAGTGAGGGTGACATTCACTAACTAGCTAACTTCACTGTAGCTAAGCCCTTAGAAAATAATCCACTCCATTACCATAATCTGAGATAAACATTTTTGAATACTGAACAAAACACACAATTGATTACCTCACAGTTAACTTGGTAATGCTAGTTACTATAAGAACTGACACAGATGAAGCTGAAGCTGGCCTTTTATTTGACAGCTTCTATTTCAGATTTTCCCTTCTACCTTAAATGATGCCAAACCTACTTTCTGTGGAAACATGAGTAGAGCAGCATTTGGTCAGATTTCTTTCATTTTGCCATTATTTAAATGTATATCAATATTATATATATAATTTGGAAATGTTCTTTTTTGATTATTAGGCCTAAGCACATTGAGTCTAACTTCACCACTGGTGGATGCCCTCAATAGACTGGATATCACTGGATAGTGCTCTAAAGAGAACTGTAGACAAGGAATAACAATATTAGCAAAGTGGAAGGCTTCAGTTCCTCTTGAAACAAGACATAACGTAGCAGTATGAGAATGATAGGCTGTGATCATGGAGGAGTTAAAACATTGACTGTATCTATAATATACACTCACCGGTTGGAACATGCAGCCACTGTTACTCTCACGTTATGTCAGTAATGAAAACGGGAAACTGTGTATGTTGTTTTCATGTTCACCCTGCATTGTTGTGTGTGTGTATATATGTACAGGTTCACTCATGCAGCAAAATGCCCTGCATTTAAATGGAACAATTTCTTTCTTATGGTTCAAATTTGAACAAATAAGACAAATTTTGTCTTTTTTTTCGATTGATCATGAACTATACAGACCAGTGCCACTAATTGATTGATTAATTCTTTTACAGCCCTCATACAAACACATGTAAATACAAACAAAGGTTAGTATCCATAAGCCCCTTTCAACAAAATGTACTTCTGTGAGAACAGCAAAAAATTTGGTCAAAATGGCCACATCTGGGTGAGCAGAGTCAGATTTGACTCCAGCAGAAAGAGGCCTGAGTGTGGTGATTGTGCTGTAGTGAATTCATCATGGCACAGGGCAGAGGCTGTGTAATTACTCATGTTTTGTGTTGTGAGTGTGGAGTCAGGCGGATCTGTCCTATTCACAGCTGCTGCCACTTTAACCTCTCAGCATTCCCAAAACAGATCCGAGGAAAGAGGGAGAAATTAGACGACATGAGCACAATGCCTGCTTTTGTGTGGCTGAGAGTCAGTGTGGAGCAGGTAGCTGGTTTTAGCACAGAGAGCAAAATGACTTCTCTTTTTTTCTAAGTGTGTGTGTGTGTGTGTGTTTGAGAGAGAGAGAGAGAGAGAGAGAGAGAGAGAGATCATCATCATCATCATCATCAACACCATCAGGCTTAGCTGGCAGGACAAAGACCACTGATTGCTGCCTTAATTTCAGCATCTTGTGCTTTCTCTCTCTCTCACTCTCTCTCTATCTCTCCTCTTCTGTTTTTCTATTTCTGTCTCTGGCTTCTCTTTCCCTTTTTTGTCTTTCTTGCTATTCATATTTCCAATCTTCTCTTTCTCCTGCTCACTCTCACTCTCTCCTCTTTCCTTTGTCCTTCTCTCTTTTTTCTTTTTTCTCTATTGTTCTCTCTTTTTTCTGATTAGTTCTCTTTCTCTCGCTCCTTTTCTCCTCTGCTGTTTTTCTTCTCTTTTTTTCTTTGTCTTAAGACCAACTAAGTACTAAAGCACGCACTGTCTCTCTCTCTCTCTCTCTCTCTCTCTCTCTCTCTCTCTCTCTCTCTCTCTCACGCTTTCTCTCTCTTTCTTTCTCTCTCTCTCTCTCTCTCTCTCTCTCTCTCTCACTCTTTCTCTCTCTCTCTTTCTCTCTCTCCCTCACACTCTCTGTCTCTCTTTTTTTGTTTGTTGCCTCTTTCTTTCAGTTTTTGGTGCTTTTCAGAAACAGAACCACCAAAATATCAAGATAGCTAATGTAAAGGGAATGCAACTGGCCACTAGTTAGTCTGTTATAATTAGTTTGAACCCAGTTGTTACCACTAACTGTGAAGGACAGAACACCACCTCTAACTTATTTTAGCAAATAATGGACAAATGAAGAAACATATCCATTTTCTTCTTCTTCTTCTTCTTCTTCGGCTGCTCCCTTTAGGGGTCGCCACAGCGGATCATCTGCCTCCATCTTGCCCTATCCACTGCCTCCTCTACTTTTACACAAACCATCTCCATGTCTACCTTCACTACATCCATAAACCTTCTCTGAGGTCTACCTCTTCTCCTTCTACCCGGCAGCTCCATCTCCAACATTCTTTGACCACTATATCCACTATTCCTCCTCAACACATGTCCAAACCATCTCAACCTGGCCTCTCTGGCTTTATCTCCAAACTGCTCCACCTTCACTGTCCCTCTGATCTGCTCATTTCTAATCTTGTCCAGCCTTGTCACTCCCAACGAAAATCTCAGCATCTTCATCTCCGCCACCTCCAGCTCAGCCTCCTGTCTTTTAGACAGAGCCACAGTCTCCAAACCATACATCATAGCAGGACGCACTACTGTCTTGTAAACCTTCCCTTTCACTCTTGCTGCTATCCTTCTATCACACATCAGCCCTGACACCGTCTCCACCCACTCCATCCTGCCTGCACCCTCTTCTTCACCTCTTTTCTACACTGTCCATTGCTCTGGATGGTTGACCTAAGATATTTGAAGTCATCCACCTTTACGACCTCTACTCCTTGCATCTTCACATTTCCACCTGCCTCCTCTCACCACAGATTACAACGTCATCTGCAAACATCATGGTCCATGGAGCCTCCTGCCTGACCTCATCTGTCAACCTTTCCATCACCATTGCATACAAGAAGGGGCTCAAAGCTGATCCCTGATGTAACCCTACCTTCACTTTGAAACCATTTGTCACTCCAACTCCACACCTCACCACTGTCTTACTATCCTCATACATGTCCTGCACCACCCTAACATACTTTTCAGCTACACCTGACATACAGTACCACAGCTCCTCTCTTGGCACCCTGTCATATGCCATCTCTAGATCCACAAAGACACAATGTAGCTCCTTCTGACCTTCTCTGTACTTCTCTACCAACACTCTCAACGCAAAAATTGCATCTGTGGTACTCTTTCTGGGCATGAAACGAAACTGCTGCTCACTGATCTGAACCTCTCGACTTAGCCTTGCTTCAACAACTCTTTCCCATACCTTCATGGTGTGGCTCATCAACTTTATACCTCTGTAGTTACTGCAGCTCTGCACATCACCCTTGTTCTTAAAAATGGGGACCAGTACACTGCTTCTCCACTCATCAGGCGTCCTCTCACTCTCCAGGATTTTGAAGAAACATATCCATTTTAAGTATAATACATCTATTGTTAACCTACAGGTGTGGATAATTTAAAGTAGTTCCTCGTTGCAGGTTGTGATAGGCTTTTTTCTGCTTATTATATAACCTATTAGAGCTACAGCAGAGTTATTGGCCCCTACCTCACAGACAACCTGAACATTTTCCGTTATGGTTTGATCTTCCACTGAAAATGTGAGAAAACCAAACTTTTGGAATGGGTGATATGAGCTCAAATTTACTTCACAATGTTCTCCGTTATCTGGATAATACCCATCATGAGCATGATGTGTTTTATTTCACTCAGAGGAACACAAACGTGGTTCTTTGGCTGTTCTGTACTAAGATTGACAATAATTCAAGAACTGTAAAATAAAAAAATTTAAATGTTTTTTCTTTCTCTCTTATTTTCAAAGGTGTTGGAGATCAGAGTCAGTGGCTTGGAGTTGTGCCCCATGATAGCAGGTAAAAAAAAAAAAGATAATTAGCTTTACTTAAAAATAATATGGCATTTTTATCTTAAAATGTAGTTTTTAAAAGAATTTAAAATAATGTAAGACATACCCTATTGTTCTGTTTACTTATTATTATAAGTTCAGTGAACTAAATATTTTAAGACATTACTTCATTTTTAAGTCAAAACAACTAATCTGTTGTCATGAATGTGTGTTCAGTCTCTAATTACACTTATCATAAAAAAATAGTTGCACCCAGAAGGAAGTGCTATTTGGAAGGAAGATACAGGTTACCAAGAACAATAGATGCTAAAAGATTTACAGTGATATGAACAATATTTGTTGAGCTACATATACAGAACTAGAGTCTCACAGTATGGCATCCGGCCACCATGTTTACCAACGCAACATGCCATAAGTCTCTGCATGGAATTGTAGAGGTTCCTAATGGTGTCCTGCGATAATCCATCCCATGCAGCTTGAATATTCTCACGCAGTTCCTGCAGCATTTGCGCTAGGGGTGGAGTGTTGATAACATGTCTAATAGCATCCCACACATTTTCAATTGGGGATGGGTCTGGTGATGTGGCTGGCCATGTATTTGTGTCTTCAAGGGAAGCCCTTTAGACAGCAGCAGTATGTGGACAAGCGTTGTCCTGTTGGAATAGTCTGAAAAGGTTGGGCCACTGGTTGTAGGACCTCATTAATAACATTGGGCTCTCAAAGTGCCTGTAATGAAGACCAAAGATGATCTTGCATTGTGCAAAATTGCACTCCACACAGTGACACCAGGCCTTCTAGTCGTGTGGTGCGTGACAACAAACCGTTCATTTTGTCGCTGACCATGTTGACTCCATACACTGATTTCTTAGACAAAAGTGTGACTCGTCACCGAAGATGACCCTCCACCGTTCGGAGTCACTCCATGACAGTCTGACACGACACTACTTGCAGTCTGATGTTGACGTGGTGTTAAGGAAAGTAGTCATAATGGTCTGTGCATGTAGTCCTGCGTCGTGCAGCCGTCTGCCAATGGTGTTTGCGCTAACAGGATTCATGGAGGGCATCTCTGCTCACTGTGTCTGCAGTCATGGCTGTTCGGTCACTCCCTGTATGTCGATTATCTGTTGGTTCTCCCACTCTGTGGTCTTCCAGATCCTTCATGTCCTGGTGCTTGCCTTATTCTATCCAATGTGCTATGGTAATATCTGGTATGGCGCACAGTACATCCATAAGACTCTGCTGCTTCTCTTGTACTCTTTGCTTTCAAGCTCTCATAAGGATACTGCCAACACAACAGCACAAGTCCGAATGGAAAGCATGCGCAATGGGACAACCTTATATAGTCAGTCAGGTACAGCTATAAGGCCCTTATTTCCTTGCGTCACATTCTCAGCTGAGCATAAAACTTGAATCATTCGCCTGTCTCATGTTTTAAAACCTACCCACCAGTTTCATTCTCTCAGCTGATTCCTTCTGGGTGCAACAATGTTCCTCCAAATAACTTTACAGGAGAGGGCAGTAATGTTCTTTATTTTTTAGTGTTTATTAATGTAAAGAGATTTTAGTCCAAGTTTTTGAGCTTTTCTATGTTATACAATCTAAAAGACAGATGCTCAGCTCAAATTAAGTTAAGTTAAGTTAAGTGATACTTTTTTGATCCCACAACCGGGGAAATTCCACCTCCGCATTTAACCCATCCGTGAAGTGAAACACCACATACACACCAGTGAACACACACACTAGGGGGCAGTGAGCACACTTGCCCGGAGCGGTGGGCAGCCCTATCCACGGCGCCCGGGGAGCAGTTGGGGGTTAGGTGTCTTGCTCAAGGACACCTCAGTCATGGACTGTCGGCCCTGGGGATCGAACCGGGAACCTTCCGGTCACAGGGCCAGATCCCTAACCTCCAGCCCACGACTGCCCCCTAAATTATGCAGAAAACAAAAATTGCAAAACATTGAGATGCGTTTATTTAATGTTTTTTTTTTTTGGACAGTGATGATATGATGCACTATATAAGTATACACTTACCCATCCAAATCATTGAATTTAGGTGTTCCAATCACTTCCATGGCCACAATTGTATAAAACCAAGCACCTAGGCCTGCAGACTGCTTCTACAAACATTAGTGAAAGAATGGGTCGCTCTCAGGAGCTCAGCGGATTCCAGCATGGTATTGTGATAGGATGCCACCTGTGCAACAAGACCAGTTGTGAAATTTCCTCACTAATAAATATTCCACAGTCAACTGTCAGTGGTATTATAACAAAGTGGAGTGATTGGGAACGACAGCAACTCGGCCACGAAGTGGTCAGCCATGTAAAATGACAGTGGGGTCAGCGGATGCTGAGGCGCATAGTGCGCAGAGGTCGGCAACTTTCTGCAGAGTCACTCAAAACAAACCTACAAACTGCATGTGGCCTACAGATTAGCTCAAGAACAGCGTAGACTGGATTCTAAAGCAGTGAAGACGTGTTCTTTGGAGTGATGAATCATGCTTCTCCGTCTGGGAATCAAATGGACGATTCTGACGATTTGGTGGTTGTCAGGAGAGCGGTACTTGTCTGACTGCATTGTGCCAAGTGTAAAGTTTAGTGAAGGGGGGATTATGGTGTGGGGTTATTTCTCAGGAGCTGGGCTCGGCTCCTTAGTTCCAGTTAAAGGAATTCTTAATGGTTCAGCAAACCAAGAGATCTGACAATTTCATGCTCCCAACTTTGTAGGAACAGTTTGGGGACGGCCCCTTCCTGTTGCAACATGACAGCGTACCAGTGCACAACGCAAGGTCCATAAAGACATGGATGAGCGAGTTTGGTGTGGAAGAACTTGACTGGCCTGCACAGAGTCCTGACCTCAACCTGATAGAACACCTTTGGGATGAATTAAAGTGGAGACTGCGAGCCAAGTTCTCTCGTCCAACATCTGACCTTACAAATGTGCTTCTGGAGGAATGGTCAAAAATTCCCATAAACACACTCCTAAGCCTTGTGGAAAGCCTTCCCAGAAGAGTCAAAGCTGTTCCAGCTGCAAAGGGTGGGCTGACATTATATTAAACCCTATGGATTAAGAATAGGATGTCAATCAAGTCCATATGCGTGTGAAGGAAGATGACAGAATACTTTTGGCAATATAGTGTATACACTCACCAGCCACTTTATTAGGTACACCTTGCTAGTAAAAGGTTGGACCCCCTTTTGCCTTCAGAACTGCCGTAATTCTTTGTGGCATACTTTCAACAAGGTGTTAGAAACATTCCTCAGAGACTTTGGTCCATATTGACATGATGGCATCATGCAGTTGCTGCAGATTTGTCGGCTGCACATCTATGATGTGAATCTCTAGTTCCACCACATCCCAAAGGTGCTCTATTGGATTGAGATCTGGTGACTGAGGAGTAGATCAGCAGTTTCTGAAATACTCAGACCAGCCCATCTGGCACCAACAACCACGCCACGTTCAAAGTCACTTAAATCACCTTTCTTCCCCATTTTGATGCTCGGTCTGCACTTCAGCAAGTTGTCTTGACCACCTCTACATGCCTAAATGTATTGTGTTGCAGCCCTGTGATTGGCTGATTAGCTATTTGTGTTAACAAGCAACTGAACAGTACCTAATAAAGTGGTGGGTGAGTGTATGTAGTACAGGTTTGATACATTTTAGGACATATATTCAAAATATTGTGATATTAAATTATTGTCCAGCACTCTGCTCATATGGTGTAATTTTTAGAGCTTTCTCTGTTTTGATTTTAAATTTGCTCAGTTTGGCTCTACAGCTCATATCGACATAACCATATCCAAGAGCCTGCTCCATTATCTGTCGCTCGTACTGTATCGATCAGCTCCAGCTTTGTGCCATGTTGATTTATCAAACACCGACACTGCGTCCCAAGAGAGTTTATTTAGTTATTTATTTATTTATTTTCCCCAGCGGCTCTTTAGCCTCACGCTGGTTCTCTTTAGCAGTCAGTGCTGCACAGTTTTGATTCATGTGCGTTGAATGGAACACGTTAGTGGTAAGCATTAGTGTCCACCCACCTATAGTCTTTCTCTCTGCACTCTGAATGTCGTTTGTTAAAGGAAAGAATCTCTTTTCTCTCCTCTGTAAGCATCATCATTCATCTTCCTTTCATAGTCAAAAGACAATTTATCGCCCTGTTTGCATCCTGTAATCTACAGCTCAGGAGGCTCTTCTCACGCTTGCCTGCCTCTGTCTTTGTGTGTGTATGTGTGTGTGTATAGGTGATTCTGATTGTTAAAGAGATATTTAGATTTCTTCTAGATTTGCAAAACAAGACGGCCAGCAGAGAATCAATACTACTGTTAGTTCAAACTAACAGTGGGAGAGATAGAGAGTCAGACAAATAAAGAAAGTTGAGAGAGGAGAGAGACAGAGCAAAAAAGAAAAGGGAGAGGGGAGGGAGAAAGGGATTGAGAGAAGGAGAAGAGAGTGAGGAGAGAAATGGGAAAGAAGAGGGAACAGAGGTGGAAAGAGAAACAAAGAAAAGAGAAGCAAAGAAATACAGTGAGAGAGAAAAAGAAAAAGCGAAAAAGGCAGAGAAGAGAAAGATTGAAAGAGGATATGAGAAATTGAGGAAACAAGGTCTGAGGAACGCAGAAGAAGGAAGGGAGTGAGAAAAGAAGAAGTGAGAAATTAAGGGAGCAAATAAAAGAAGGTGAGAGCTGAGAACTGCAGAAAGGAGAGGGAGAGAAGGGTGAGGAGCTGTAAAATAAACCCTCTATAAAAGGAGCACATTAGGAAAACGCTGGTGATGCAGTTAATGACCAACAGGCTGCTCGCTCTCTCTCTCTCTCTCTCTCTCTCTCTCGCTCTCTTCACTATTCATCTCTCTAAGCTAGCACATTTGCTTTTGTATTGCCAAAGCTAAGTTACAAACCTAAGGGATATTAAACAGTAATTTGCAATAATTGAGTAATTATTAATAAATTAATGTATTAATAGTTATTAATAAATAAAAATAGAACATCTTCGAGCATTTAAAACAGAGAAATGAAGATTCAAAATTGAAGATTGCAAAATTGCAGCCATCCTGCAACCTGAAGAAGTAAATGCAAGGAATCATAGAATTACCACTTCTCCTCAGCTGAAGTATTTGTGATTATTGTTGGCGTTTAAATCCAGCGTAAAACACTCAGTGTGCTTGTGCTTGCAGATAAAGCACTGGACTGAGATGAGCTCACAAACATATATGCCCAGTCCACTCACTGCACGAACTCAGTGAGTTATACTCCACACATACTCAGAGCTTAATAAGAAATATTTTTCCAACTTTCAGATTAAAAATCCACTGAAGTACAAGCCCAATTCCAAAGCAAACAGATGATGTAATGAATCTTGAAAAAAGAGCATCCAAGAAAGTCCTAGACATTTATGAGCTAGGATGGGTCCAGGCTTGCCACTTTACTAAAAATGTAAATAAAATTAGTTTTGATAAGAACTTTGACAAACCATTGTCAATAAACTCAGTCACTGCATTGACAAATGGCAGTTAAGACTGTAGTATGCGATGGAAGTCATATGCCGACTTGCTGCAATCTCATCTGAAATGGACTTATGCACAGTGGAAACGTGTATTGTGGTCGAATGGTCTAACAAGACATCCTTTCAGATTGTTCATAGAAATAATAGGCTGGGCTCCCGGGTGGCACAACCGTCTTAGTGTTGGCCTTATCATCAGGAGATTTCGAGTTCAATCCCTACAGCCATCTGTGGCCAGGAGTCCAAGAGAGCACAATTGGCTTCCCTCTCTCTGGTTGGGTAGGTTGGCCCCCCTTCTCCCTCCATCACTAAACGCGATGCTAGTTACTTCAGACATCTCTTAACTATTAAGTCCAAGCGCATTCAGCTGTCCAATGACGTTGCATGAGTGGCAGTTTGAAAAGATGCGGTGGCGCTTCACAGGTCTCGGACGGAAGCCTGTGCTAGCCTTCCCCCTCCTAGCCTTGGTAGTATCATGTGATTGTGGGAGTCCTAAATAGTGGGTGGGATTGGAAAGAAAGTTAGTTTAAAAAAAACAATAGAAACATTAGGTTACTATCATGTTCTTTGGGCCAAAACAGAAATGGATCATCCAAAAGTTGAAAAGCCAAGGTCTGTCCTTATGGGGGTATTAGTGAGTAACCCGCACATTTGTGAAAGCACTATTAACACATTTTAGAGTAACATAGGCAGCCTTTTTGATAACGTCTTTTTAAGGGACAACCATACTTAATTCTACATGGCATCACATCATATTTTGCTTGTGTTACAACAGCATGGCTGCGTAATCAGAAAGTGCAGGTGCTAGACTGCTCTGCTGGCAGTCCAGATCTGTCTCTCATTGAAAACATGTCTTATTAAGTGCAAACTACAACAGCATATGCCCTGTACAGTTGCACAGGTTGCATTAAAAATAATGCATCAAATTTGGAATGAGCATATGTTTACTAAAAACAATAAACTTCATAAGGTAAAACATAAAATATTGTATTTTTGTACCATTTTAATTTAATACAGGTCAAACTGAATTTGCTAGTCATTGGTTTCTGTTTATATTAATAAATCACAAACTGTCCCAATTTTTTTTAGAATAGGGTTTGTAAGTCAGAGCAGGATAACGCGTACCATGCCATACAAAAGACCCCCTTCATTTATTTAATTTATTTAATATATATATGATATATATATAATATATATATGATATATATATAATATATAAGATAATCCACTTGCTGTGGGAAGGAGCACCATATAGAGAAATGCATTTCATTGTGCTTCTCTAGTAGAACAAATGTAAATTAAAGTACCCTATAACCCATAAAACAAATTTTTTATATTTTCTTCCTATACCAGTTAGCCCCACCCTTTCATGTTGAAGCCATGTTTCTGTCTGCATTGCTTGAAGGCATAGTATGGGTTAAGGCTGCTCAGTTATGGCAAAAATCATAATCCCAGTTATTTTGGTCATATTGAGATCATGATAATTTAACATGATTACATATTTACTTTGGAAACTTCATGCATTTATTGAGCTTTGGGGGGAAAAAATAAAAACTTTTTAGCAGTTGATTACCTTTAAATATAATTCAACTGAAAAACAAATAAAAAAAGTAAAGAAAAAGCATTTCTTCATTTTCATTGTGAAACTGAATGCGGCACAGTAATCATTTTATCTTGATTATCTTGTTTTCATAATCATTGGATACCAAAATTGTAGTTAAAAATAAAATTTGATTAACTGCCAAGCCTCTGTAAGAGGCAGCCAATAAGGACACAGCTCATTTATTTAAATTAGTCACATAAAAATAGACGTGCATATTTTCATATAGCTTATAGACACAAAAAGTCTTAAAATAAAGTATCAAAACAGCCTGTTTACTTCTAAAGAAGGGTTGGAAAATGATAATGTAAAAATGAATTATAACTGTATTTGGTATGTGAAAACACAAACTTCATAAGAACATGAGAAGTGTAGGATATTGATCCTTTTAAAAGGTAAAATTGTTATGCTGAGATGTTATATTGTATATATTCAGAAGGTACAACAGCTTTTTTTAATCACAGCAGTGTCCTCCTTTTGCCTTCAGTCGCTGTCAAACATAAAAAGGCTTTTTATTCTCCCATTTCTTTACTATGGCTAATTCTCCTAATGGAAATAATGAATGAAATCTATTGTAATTACATTTCTCTACGTATTGCATTTGTGTCATATTGTATTACATTGTGATCTTTTTTGATTGCAGAAGAATGAGCAGAGTGAAAGTTTTGAAAAGGGAGAGATGTAAAAAGCCAGTCTGATTGTTATGCTAATCTTAATGCTTCTCTCTCAAATAAGTAATGAAAGTGGTTCCTTTGGAATGGGACAAGAATATTAATTTATCATATTTTGAATTAGACAAGGTCGAACAGAGTAGACCGAATAGGAAAAGGTGTTTGGTGTCTCTTTTTACATTCTGAAATAAAACAGCTCTCATATTTGGCCCTTGAGGCCTGCCCTACATAAAGATTTCCTCAATTTTTATATACTTTTTTTCTAAGAATCCGCTCTGCAGGCACATCTAGACAAATCTAGACTCAAGCCAGAGGTTGCCCAACATGGAAAAAGACAACTGACACATTGAGGTTATTCAGTTACCTTACCAAAATCTGCAATACATTGCATGTGAACATCTTCACATTTATCATAAATGCTGGCAGTTCCCAACATGCCTCAGTCTTATTCCAGAATTATAACTTTTGGTGTTGGTACATAATTTAGCATATTTTAATCTTGTTTCTAAATATTAAGCTTCAGTAAGTGAACATCTATGACATTTAAGAGGTTTGTTGATAATTCAAGCACTGGAATGCTGATATAGGTAATATAATGTCAGCACAATTTTAGACTGTCAGTAGGGTTATAGATGAGTGTGTGTGTGTATATGTGTTATAGTTGCACCTGGTTTGTGTTTAAATAGACTACCAATAATTACACATTCTTCTGTCTTTGTGTCCATCACAGGTCAAAAGTGGACAAAGACAAGTCCAGTGTGATCCGTGGTAAAGAGCAGGAAGAGAAGACGGAGGTAAGTGACAGCTCATCTAATCTATACCAGACCATCAGCATCCTCACCAGACACTCCCAGTCAGCCTCTACCATTCTCCATGAAGCATGATCAGTGTAAAAAAACAAAAAAAAACAAAAACAAACAACAAAAAAAACAATCATTCTCCAGTAAACAAACAGGCAGTCTCCCCCAAACTCCATTGTTCTCCATCACACACCGACACTGTCTATCAAATACCTTAATTATCTGGCAAACACCATCATTCTTCTCAAAACATCTACATTCTCCACCAAGCACCATCATTCTACAGCAGCTTTCTTCACTAGACGCCACTGTTGCCCATCAAACAACAACATTCTTCATCATACCCCATAATTCTCTAATACTTTGCAACTTTTTGTTTTTTTATTCTTGTGTTTTGTTCGAGTGTTGGTTTTTCCGTATTGAAGCTTTGTGTGCTTTGTTGATTTATCTAAATGAATGAGCCAGATTTAAACCAGATCATATTTAGCAGAGACTAAAGTAAGGAAGCTCCATCTCCAGATCAGATATCTTCATTAACATTCTGCCAGGGCACTGAGCTCACAAGCATAGCACCTCCATTTGGATTCAGAGCATGACAAGTGCAGTTTAGACAAATGGCTTTCCTTAGAGCAGTGAGAGTGTGTTTGAGAGAGAGTGTGTGTGATGGTGAGACAGAGAGAATATCTTTGTGTGTGTGTGTGTGTATTTATGAGAACAAGACCATCTGTTCCACTTTCAACTGTGTCTCTCACATCAAAAACTCCAAAAAGTCTCTGTGTAAACAAAATGGCTTCTGTGTGTGCCTGTGAGGGCTGTAGGGTTTTGTTATTGACCTGAGACGGATCTCACTTGGGCAGAGGGATAATGTGCCGAATGCTGATTTGGCTGGAGGGAACAAATTCTAGACTGGTAGAATCATATTTTACTTAGTTCTACTGCTTTGCAGAGCATTGGATAATTTTGAGTGTTGAGTTGTATCTAGAGCTTCTGAGACTCAGTGTCTTTGATTTGTTCTTAGCATTTTTCTGTGACCACAGGTTGGTTATTATGACATATCTTAAGCCTACAGTGGCTCAGTGTTCAACACCATCATTAGCCACTAAACACATCATTCTTACCACGCCCTTAAATGCTTCATTATTCTCAATAAAAAAAAAAAGAAACTTCTATCAAACACCATCGTTCTCCAACCAGACATCTGCGTTCTCTAACCAAACCCCATAGTTTGGCATCAAACAGCATCGTTTTTCATCAACCACACTTTCCCTGAACCTACACAGCATTCACCAACAAATACCACTGTTGCCAGTTGTTTTTGAGCTTTAGATGAATTTGACGTTGTAAAATGTTTAGTAAACACCAGCGTTTTCCTCTTAACACATAAAGTATTGCACTAAACACACCATTCAGTCTTATAGCTATTTGTGGGTGTGCGCATTGTAATTTTGTTTTGTCATGTATTGATTTTAAACTAAGAGTATGTGAGAGAAAGGTCCTGAGAAGTGTAGTGATAACAGGTTAATTGTGTGTGTACATGAGAGTGAACAAATCAGAGTGTGACTGGACATTTCAGTGGCCATTTCAAGCTTTGTTTTTGATTTAAAATTTTGAAAGAAGCAAAAGGTTCTCAGCAATTCACGTAAGATTTTATGACTCTGTTTATCCTGAGAGTAATGAAAATGCTAATACTCATAATGAAAAGCCAAAAATGACTTTTGTCAACCACCAAGAACAAAGAGCTGAATAGCAGTAAAGACTCAGGGTTTTTTGAGCTAACAAATATATGAATATGCATGAGTATGCAAATGCACACTTAGCCATAATCAAAACAAACGATGATCAAGCTTTGCGTTTTATGCCGGTCGCCACTGATTGTAGTTAACGAGCAATTTACATAAGCAACGATGTTAATGACCACAACAAGAAGCAGTGTGTGGGAGATAATGGGGGTATACATATGGAAAACCGCTGAACTAATAACAGCTCACATGTTCAATGTGTGAGGGAAAGTGCAACATACAGAGACTTCAGCAAATTTTTTCTCTTGCTATCTGATGAACGAACAAAGCCTGTTTTTCTGACCGCCTAGTATAAGGCGCTACTGCAGTTACATGGCAGATCAGATCAGTGCTGACTGTAGTTGATCAGAGTTGCTAATTTCTTTGCTGCAACATGAAAAGAAGCTCCAAAACGTTATCACTCAGCATGCCCTTAATTTTATAGTGAAAATGCATTTGCACAGTTGCAGGGACAGATACTTCTTCTGATGTCCTTAAATAATTTCAACTCTCAGAACAACCATACACAACATTGTTTCTGTGTAGTAGTAAACTACCATGACAAACAAGCAAAGTCCTTATAGAAATGCTGGGAATTCATTTAGATTTCACTGATTTTCATTGAAAAGTAAATTAGTGCTTTGATTGTGGATGATTGACAGCAGGCTTGAAGCTCCACTTTGCTTTTTTTAGATGCTGCTTTCTGATCACATGGCATATGAAGAATCTGTGCTTTTAGAAGAGGATCTGATTGCTGTTCTTTTCTATTTTTAGCCCGCTTGTCCACAGTGATTGCTAGCATTTTTTCACAGCTGCTGGCACTAACAAAAATGACTACTGTCAGAAATACATTACGTTTTTTTTTTTTTCAGGCTGCATGTGTAATACAAACCTGGGTCAGCTCACCACGCTATACCTTTATTCTTTTGCAAATACAGTCTGCACTAACCCATGGCTGATACGAGTCTGAGTGACATCTTTTTAAATTGGTTTGTGTGAGTGTATGAGTGTGTGAGGGAGGGAATTGAGCAATTGTAAAGAGAAAAGTTGCTCAGAAAAGACATTTGGAAAAAAGGGCCCAATTGGGCGTGAAATAGCTAAGTTGCAGCCTCGTAGATGATTTTGTTGTTGTTGTTGTGTTTCAGATTTGAACGAGGAAACTGCACCCTGAGAGTGTTAGCTGGGAAAAGATGAAAAATAAGCCCTAAGGGGGATATTAAAGCTGACCCTATGTTCTGCTTTCAGAAAGCATTTTTTTCCTCCCATATTGGTGTTTTCTCTCGTTCAGTCATGTATCTGTCACTGTCTTGCCCTCTCTCTCTCTCTCTCTCTCTCTCTCTCTCTCACTCTCTCACTCTCTCTCACCCTCTCTCTCTCTCTCTCTCTCTCTCTCTCTCACTCTCTATCTCTCACTCTCTATCTCTATCTCTCTCTCTCGCTCTCTCTCTGTCTCTCTCTCTCCCATTTCCTGTGGCTTGTGATGTCTAAGATAAATTCAGTTTCCGCTTGAATGGTTAAGTTAATGCAGGAACAGAAAAGTTTCAGATAAAACATTTTCCAAATCACAGGAAACATCCTTCTCTGTCAGTGAAACTGCTTCAGCTGAATGAACTGCCTTTTGTGCTAATATTAGAAGTTTCTGAGACTCAGTGTCTATGATTTTTTTTTTTTTGTTGTAATATTGTTTTCTGTGGCTGTGGTCTAGTCTATACTGGTCTATACTGCTGGAATGGGGTCTCTTAACCTCACAATTTATCAGTCCATCACTATCCACCAAACAGCAACATTCTCCACCAAATACCAACAATCTTCAACACCATAGTCCTTCAACACTATCATCCTCCAACATTAACATTAATCACTAAACACCATCATTCTCCATCAAACATCACCTTTCTTTACCATAAAACATAATTTTCGCAGTTTTTAATAACGTTTAGAAGAAGAACCTATAAGTCAATTGAGTGTAAATGGGAAGAACTTTCCAGATGCTCCAGGTAACCTCGAAGGTATGGCACCAGCCCCACATTTTGGTTTGTTGGTGTTTGGTGGAGGATTTTGGGTCAGTGAGCTTTTAGCTTTAGATGCATTTTACCTTCTAAAATATTTAGTCAAGTGGTCCCTAATGAAATTCCCAATTCCTCTCAAACTAGAAGAAAAGGGAAAAGACTTCTGTTTTGAAATACTAGCAGTAGAGGCTGGAGAAAGAGAACTGCCTCTGCCTTCTATGCTGTAGACTGGGGTTCATACCCCACTTGGGTAAGCACCCTATACTATACGAATAAGAGTCCTTGGGCAAGACTCCTAACACTACCGTTGCCTATCTGTGTAAAAATGATCAGGTAATGGATCTGGATGCAGTAAATGTAAATGCTATGCCAATCTGTTTCTTCTTACCAGTGAAATGACCACAGACACACGACAAGGAGACATTTACCAATTTTTCTTTATTTTTTTTACCTTTGCTCTTTGTGTCAGTCACTGCTTAGTTTGTTTCTGTTAAAACATCATTGCAGAGGTGCTGCTGTGAGGGGATTTGGTTGATGCCAAAAAAAATTATGGAGAACTTAAGAGAGATTTTCTTGGTTGACTCAGCTGAGCTAATGTAAGGTCACACCTGCAGCTAAAGATTAGATATCTGTTTTATCCAGCTGAAACATTGTGTAGACCAAATCCCCTTAGTCTGTTCTAAACATGAACAGTAAGTGGCTGTGGGGCATTATTGCATTTAAACTGCACTTGAGTGTGCACCCTAAGCTGATTAAAATTGGAGGGTTTGCATACATTACTTTGTATTGGCTACATTTTAGATTTTGTCTGTATGTTGTGATACTGCCTTTGTTGTTTTTTCTATTAATGTGCCTCTCCTGTTGATTCTGTCCTAAATGTGTCACTTGTGCAAAAAAACGTGGGGAACACTGTTGTTCAAATCTGCAGATGCCCTGTGGGTGCACCCACCTGGATGCCCCACTCCACTCTTTGTATGCTCAATTCCAGTTCTGATTTAAGGCTGTTTTCACACCTAGTTCTAGACTAGAGTCTAGGTTTTTGTGACGTTGTATCTTTTTCATTTTGTTCAGTAGGCTTCACACTGCACCGGCTGAAGTGCACCAAATGAGACATGCGGGTGCTTGCTGATTGGTCGTTGACTTGGCTGGGATACAAGTACTCAGTTGCTTTCAGATTACAGCCAAAAACCGACCGTTTTTAACTTGCACTAGCCTGAATTAGTGAGTATCTCCACTGATTACCAATAGGTGGCAGCAGATTACAAGTGGTTTAATGGAAGTGGAGTCACATTCACACATCACTTCCCTCCTTTTTCTCTCTCTCTCTTCCTCTCCCTCCCCCCCCCCATCTTTCTTTGTTTCTCTCCACACG